>NW_010554250.1:9946-26791 GCF_000687285.1 Phaethon lepturus | reverse complement strand
TCGTTCTCCCGCCGCCTGAGAACGGCCGTAAGGGGACCCTTCCCGACGAGAAAAGGCTTCGCGGGTTACCGCGTTAATTAACAACAATTAATTAAGAAATAGCTAGCTCGCTGAAAGACGAACGTACGTGCCTTTAGTAAGAGAGGCTGCCTGAACGGGACTCGCTGGAAAGCCGCAGCGAGGCCCTGCCCGGCACAGCACGCAGGTAAGCGCGGTGTGACCACAGGGTGAGTCGGGTATAGCGCTGCAGGAAAGGCTCTGCGCCAGTTTTTAGTTTATAGTTTTAGTTTATAGTTGTGTTTTTTCTTTTTAAAAAAAAAACAAAACCAACAAACAAGAGAAATAGCAATACTTTTTTTTTCTGGTTTCAGCTCAATCTGAAACAAAGTCAAACGTGGGGACACTTTTTTTTTAAAAAAAAACAGTTTAAGGCATAGCAGTGCGTTTTTTTTCCTCACAGCTGATTCCTGTGTGCAACAGGGTGACCAAGATCAGCATTTATGCATTACTCTGAACAGCTTGAGAATCTGAAAGCTCTCTTAAAAACTAGTAAGTTGGAAAGATGGGAAACGAACTGCTATCAGTAAATTCCCCTTCTCCACTCGAATGCATAGCAATCTTGTAATACAAATCCCACAGAAGTAAGCTGATATTTGACACCAGCCATGAAAAGTAAACCAAGGCAGTTGTAGATAAAACCACAACTGGTATAAAAGCCTGAAGAGAATAAAAACAAAGTTGCACATTGATTATTGTTATTCTTGTACTTTGCAGATATCTGAACCAAATGAGTTTGACATCATGCTTGTAATGCCTGTTGCAAGACTTCAGCTGGATGAATCTGATGACACTGGAGCCTATTATTATCTAACATTTAAAAGAAATCCAAAAGAAAAGTATTTGTTGAAGTTTTTAGATGAAGATGGAAAATTATCATCCCTTAAAATGCTTCAAGCTCTAAGAGAAATTATTAAACAAGAAGTAAAAAACATTAAAAGTAAGTACTGAGAGAATAAGCTTCACCTAGGAGTGCTAAAAATCCAATTACATTGTGCATATGCATTGCCCTGTTGTTAATAAAATGAGATTATTCCCCCCGCGCCCTGTTGACTGTCTCTTCATGGCAATGTAGTTTTAACTGTAACGCCTCCTGTCCCTGGTATCTCAAGTTTGCTCTTGTGCTAAGAATCACCACAAATACATCAGAGCTAATAATTTTATGCAATTAACCCATTGCTCCACTATGCAATCCTCTTTTCATATGAAAGTAATGAATATTGAGGGTTCTGTTGCATGCTTGGTACTTCCTACATGACCTGTGTATTTTGAATCTACCAGCCACATACGAAGAGCCATTTCCTGAACTGGTAGCAAAAGGAAGAGCTTTCTTTTATACATTACCTAATATTTTATATCGACCTATATAGAAAACATAGTCCCTTTTAGAGGGGTGCTCTTTTTCTCCAAAGCCTTCAGAAGCATTGTGGCCAAATCTCTTCAGTCTTGGTGTTTTCAACAGTGAAGCATTTCACTGGAAAACATTACTGTATTTCTGGTAGACACAGTAAATCAAGCAAACAGTTGTTCAAGAAGAGAGTTCCTTATTATAAACTCAACAGGCCTTCTTCATGTTTTATTTAAAATCCATATCCTGTAGGATAAAGAGCCAGTGACTGAACCCAGATATTTCTTTTGATTGATTATAAATTCCTCTTAAGTAAAAACCTAAACAGAAGTTTCTAATATATATATAAAAACACCCTATTTCTTCTTCGCTACTAGATGTGGAAGTAACTGTGAAAAGGAAAAAGGCTGGAAGCCCTGCAATAACTCTTCAGATCAAAAATCCTCCATCAGAAATATCAGTGGACATCATCCTGACTTTGGAAGTTCAGCAGAGCTGGCCGCCCAGCACACAGGATGGCCTCAAAATTGAACAGTGGCTGGGAAGAAAAGTCAGGGGAGAGTTCAGAAATAAATCACTTTATTTAGTAGCCAAAGAAAACAAAAAAGAAAAAGTTCTAAGAGGTACCATCTTCTCTACAACTTGATCAATTAGAGGTGCTCTAAAAAGGGTATCCGGATTCTGTTCACTATTCTGCCCTCGAGGTACCAATCTGATGTTTTAAAGAGGGATTTCATTTATCTTTAATCTGGATATCACTCTTTAAAACATCAGATTTGTGACACTGCTTGTCCTGTACTGAAATCTAAAGACAAAACTGCTCTGCCAGGCTGTATGTTGACCATTTCTAAGAGAATTATGTTAAATCTACTAAGTCAGAGACATGGACTGTCCCTCTGCTGGTGCTGTACTGAACAGTAACATCCATTCATTTCCTTTCTAAGAAAAAAAAAAGTAAATTAAAAGGAGACTTCTAAAAAGGCAGGGAACATTCCCGTAAGTGGGACTGTATACACAAGTTATTATACTTCTGCAGGATGTAAACTTTGTACTTTTCTAGCAAGATACATTATTTCTCATTGAACTCTGGTATAGCTACATCTCTCTTGTTTTTTTCCCGTGCAGACCACTGTCACACCAAGCCTACATTTTTTGCAGAATACACGTTTGCAGAAACATCCCAACTTGTCATTGCATTATGAGAACTGATGACTTCAACAAAAAGAGTTCAGGCAATTTGTTTGTTTGTTTGTTTGTTTTTAAATTAGCATGCCTATCTTAACAATGCCAAGTAAATCATTATTGCTCTACTGGGCTATCTCTTCCTGCGAAAATTAAATGCAAAGAGTAACTGAACCAAGCAGGCAAGGGAACAGTCTAACTTATGTAAAGAAGACAAAAACGATTACTGGTGTTTGAAAAACAGCTATGTTAATCACTGTTTTCAGAAACATTACCAGAAGAACAAAAATAGATGCTTTAGAACAGTCACCTTACCTGAGACAAACTTACAAGCATATTACTTACACAAGGAAATTGAATCCAACAGTGAAGATTTTTTTTTTTATTCAAAACCAGGATGGTTATGCAGTAAGGCTATTAATACAGCACAGAAATTCAAAGGTAGCAGGTTTCGATGAGTAGCGTAATTCCTCAAATCATGTTCAACAAATGCAGGCAAGTTCAGAATTAAGCTTAACTTGAAAGTAAATCCAAACATCCTAAAGAATATTGTTAAAGCATCCAAACAACTATGTCTTGTATTAATAACATTCTAATTGTCTTTGTGTGGAGCAGCTGGGGAATTAAGGAGGAATTAACTAATTGTAGTCCCTGATTTGCAGTTGTTATTATTATTTTTTTAAAGTGCAAAGAAATTGCTGATATTTAAAATGAAATCAATTATGAAGTGTCTTTTTTTTTTTTCCCCTCGTAGTTACAGACACTGGTACTTACTGCTGTGGAACAGTTTAACAATCTTGTACTCAACTTTAGGTAACACCTGGCGACTCTCTTTCTCGCATATTGAGAAGGCCATGATGAACAACCATGGGAGCTCAAAGACATGTTGTGAATCTGATGGACCAAAGTGCTGCAGGTTGGTGTTTCATATGAGTATTTTACTTCAAGCTTGTGTGAGTCAGGCTATAGCACTGTGCTTGTAGCACATAGAGTTTCAGTTTAATATTTAGGAGTTTGATCTAAGACTAATTACTTACAATAGGGAGCAAGAATAAAGCTTTTAGGCATCATTGTTCTACAGCAGTACAACAGTGCATGTACTCACTGAACATCTGACTTACATTTACTCAGTGAGAGGTGGAAACAAATCACATTGCAGGTTTACACTCCAGACTTGCCTTAGAAAACAGAAAGATGGCAACTTGTTCAATAATCTTTCCCAAACTCAGTCCTGTTTAGAAGAACCAGCTTGAAAGTCTGATGACTCAGCTTTCTGAGCTTTGGGAGCAAAATTACACCTCATACCAAGGCAATTTCTGAAACATTGGTTAGAAAAGAACTGCTGAATGGCATCAGGATGAATAAATGTGATTTTTCACTCCAATAAAAACGGATTTCCACATTTCTTTGAAGAGAAAGAACAAAAACCACATGAAGTACAGAACCTCCTTAATGGCAAACCACCTTATTTTACTTATTACATCATGTACTGAATTGAGAAAGTCACGAGAGAACAAATGCATAAATCTTTCTTTGCTTTATGAATATTATCAGACATGCTATGCCCCTACCTAGCAGCGTATGAAAACAATGTACACACACCTCTTCCCCTGGTGGCATGCCACAGGAAGGTGTTGGCACTTCCTTCAGTGTAAATCCAAGCCAAAAGGGCAGCTTTCATCTTAAGCAGTGCTCCCAGTCCATGTTATACTGGTAGCAGCTGGGAGACTGCACCAGGTAAGCACGCAGCTGACCAGTGCTTTGTGTTTCTGCAACTACCAGGAGAAGTGGTGCATGCACAGAAACTGTTACTTAAAGTAGAAATCCTTCATCGCTAGAATCTGACTTCAGATGCAGTAATCCAAGGACTATCCAGCCTATTGCTGCACGTGTTTTCAGATTTTATTCAAAACATTATTGAAAATGTTATTCTATTAGAGTACGGACACTTTTATTGCTTTCATGAATAATGTGTATTTAAATATCTGAAATACATATTTAGAACCGTGTAGAAGATAGCTAATAAATTCGTATTTATTTAACAGGAAAGGTTGTCTTAAGCTTCTGAAGTATCTTCTAGAGCAACTTAAAATGAAATATACAAAAGAATTGGAAAAATTCTATTCATATCATGTCAAAACTGCTTTTTTCCACTCGTGTGTCATGTGGCCAAATGACACGGACTGGCATTTGGGAGACCTGGATCATTGCTTTCAGAAATATCTGGCATATTTTCTGGATTGCCTGCAGAAGTCTCACCTGCCCCACTTTTTTATTCCCCGATACAACTTGCTCAGCCTGGAACATAAAGCGAGCAGTGATTTCCTTTCAAGACAAATAAACCACCAATTGAACAACAGATTCCCAATATTCCAGGAGAGGTATTGAAAACATTGTTTACAGTAACTATCTAATTATATAGATTTGTATATTTAAAACCAGAAGTTCTGCACCTTAAGTTACTCCTCAGTAGCCTGATACTACAAAAACTGAAACAAAATTAAGAACACTATAAGAAAGTTTGTGTATTTCAGTCACACTGCTTAGAGCCCTTAAAAGAAATAGGATGTTTTAAGTAATATTTATTTGCCCTATCCAAATGTAGGTGTCACCTGCAAAACTGGTTTCAGCTGGGATAGAGTTAATTTTCTTCACAGAAGCTAGTGTGAGGCTGTTTTGGATTTGGGATGAAAATAATGTTGATAACATGTTGATGGTTTTAATTGTTGCTAAACAGTTAAGAACCATCCAACTTCTGATGCTGGCCTGCCCGTTAGGAGGCTGGGGGTGCAAGGGAAGCTGGGAGGGGACACAGCCAGGACAGCTGACCCAGGCTGGCCAAAGGGATATTCCATACCCCACGACATCATGCTTGGTATATAAAGCTAGGGGAAGAAGAAGGAAGTGGTGATGTTCGGAGTTATGGGCATCTGTCTTCCCAAGTAACCGTTACACGTGATGAGAGCCCTGCTTCCCTGGAGATGGCTGAACACCTGCCTGCCTGCCCATGGGAAGTGGTGAATGGATTCCTTGTTTTGCTTCTCTTGTGTGTGTGGCTTTTGTTTTACCTATTAAACTGTCTCTATCTCAACCCACGAGTTTTCTCACTTTTACTCTTCTGATTCTCTCCCCCAGCCTACTGGGGGGAGTGAGGGAGCAGCTGCGTGGTACTCAGTTGTTGCCTGGGGTTAAACCACAACATACACTAAGAATGTATAGAAGAATACGCAATAGTCAATTTCCCACATGTGATTTCTATGATTCCAAATATAAAGGCATCAATGACCAGGTAAAGTGAAAAATCACAATTTTATTTAACATGAAGATCCACTGCTGAATATCCAAAATACACTCTTGCTTTCAAAAGAAAACAAAAGTCATTGGAGTTACTTTGACATAAACCAGAACAACTTCTCCAGATCAATGGGGCAGATGAAAACCTTCTGCAGAGACAATCATCAGGAACAGTGAGCAGAGAGAGAGTATCAAAATAATACAAAGTTCTTGAAGTAACTTTGAGTCTTCAGAATTGGTTTGTAAATCGGTCTTTTCATGGGACTTTGGACAGGAAGCAATCATTATCTAACGTGCTGCAACAGAGTAAAAGTTATTGTGCCAATGAGCGTTTGTGTGACGAATCTTGTAGAAAAAGTATCTTCAACCCGTATCGAGGAGGACGAGTGTCCATGTGAAAGGTTATCAAAACCAATATACAGCATGAATATGACTTTCTTAGAATCCAAATTCAACTCAGTTTTTGTTATGTTGAAGAGTAGGTGTGTTGGGAACAATATTTTATTTCCTATTAATAACATTGTGCAGGTGATAAATACACAGCATTTGGGAACATCTTTTGCTTTTTCTTAAGGAAGCCATGAGAATTCCATATTTTTAGTCCACTTTTTGAAGGCAAAATAAACTACTGTCTTAAATAATGCCCAAAATTCACCTCAATTGTGAGCAAAAAAAAAAAAAAAGAGGGAAGGCCAGAAGAACACTTAAGAGAATAATTTTACTTAAATATTCTCATCTCGCTAGATTCAGTTTATAAGTTTTTCATTTACTCCTGACACAAGTAAACAAAAGTTCAGACCACGTGTCAGATGAAGGAGTAGCTCCTTCCCATTTAACTTCCAAAAAGTGGAAACAAACCCCATTACCATTAGAGGTCTATGATGGAACCTGACATCCAAATGTAAAATCTGAATCAACTGTATCTGAAAGAAATAAAAGCTGACTTTCAAATGTATTTTTAATTCATGACTCTGTTAACATTGCTCTAGTGAACTCTGTTTTACTTCCTTAAGCTAGAAAATGACATCCATGAGAACAAAAGTAGAAGCTATTTGGTCCCCGCCCCGCCCCGTTAGGCACAAATATGTACTTCTTGTTATGCTTTCCTCCATTAGGAGGAAATGCAGACTTCTCTCAAAAAAAAGGTTGAGACACAAACCAAAAAAGCTTTCCATGTTAAGTTTTAAAATAAAAAAAAAAAACCCTTGCTTCAGCAAACATCAGTTACTGCAAACAGAGCAGTTTTTAAATAACTACATTATCCTTGGAAATAATTCTGCATGCCACTAGTAGATGTAGCATATCAATGCAGAAGTACAGTATTTTGAAGCCACACTGACAAACATTGCTTACATTCACTGATCCAGTTCTCTGAAAGTAAGAGGAAAAATTCTTTTACATTCTTGTATATTAATACTGCATTTAATTAAAAAAAACCCCAACAAAACCAAACCACCAAACCCACAATTTGTTTTTAACCGGTAGATAATGTCTTTAGAAGTTACGCACATCAGACAAGAAAAAAAGTTAATTTTGAAGTGAAAATAGTGTCCAAGCACAAAACTAGATCTATTTCTATATAAAGTTAATCCAGTTTTCTTTTCTAAGCCACCTTTTAAAACACATTTTATTTAAATGTGACAGGTACAGAAAACAATCAACCAAGAAAAGAAACTTCTAAATTCAAGCCCGCAGATGCTAACACTAACTATAATCACTTACTCATTTCAGTAACTTCAAGGGATTAGTTATTTTGAGGGCTTTCTCTGAGGTCTTCGTATATCCTTTTCAATTTCTTTTCTGATCTGAAATTGTTTGTATCTTTCTGCCATTGCAATAAGCTCATTAGGAACTACCTGATAAGAAAGCAGCACAAGAACAAGGTCAGTTTTAAATAAATCTAAAAACTTTTAGACTTTGATTTTCAAAGATGCTATCAATTTGTGTGTTCCCAAACTTGATTTTGTTATTTATCTGGCTCCTGTCACTTTGCAGATTGTCTTTTCTGTGGAGATGCATAGAGAAGTCTTCTTACATAAAAATAATCAGCAGTGTCCCTGGATTTTCAGTTACATATGTATGCTAGTATCACCGTATCCAATGACAACATATAACAAGCTAATTGAAACATTTTTATTTCCAATAGAAACACATCTTTTGGTGATAATGAACAGCTGGAAAAAATTCCACTACAAAGTGATGCCATACTACATATATATTTGAATGTTACACTACTATAACTGATATTAAATTCCTTTTGGAAGTTTTAAGAGCCTCTGAAGAGAAACTTTGGTACTTAAAGAACACGTTGCCATAGGAAAGGTTCTCACATGGATAAAACAAAGCTAAGAGCCAAGAAAAGAAGGGCAGGAGAAAGTAGTCAGTTCTCCCACCATTGGGAGGTCACAAGAGCATCTTACCAGGATCCACGGCAGTTTCTGGCACGTTTGTAATTACGTAGGAAAGGAGGTGAATAGTATCAGCACACTTTTGTCACCTCAGAGTTACACACATTTCTAAGGACCAAGGCCAGATGCAAAGAATTACAAACAGACTTTATTAGGTTGCGTGACACTGACTACTGAACGAAAGGAAAGAAACCCAACACCCATATACCATTCTTACACATTATGCAACAGTGTCCAACATGTCGTCTTGAACTACATCAGGCATAATGCAGACGTTAATGCAATGTTTACTGCAAAAAGCAGCGTAAGGGTGACTGTACTGTCAGAAGAGCTTTTAGATCACTAACCTATCAAAACCAGCCTGCTTCAGCAATTGGCTACCGCATGTAGCCATGCAGCAGGTAGAAGATACCCAGTCCAGAATCGGTTTCATGATCACAGAGTGAAGAGCAAGCTTCTGCAGTGCATGTGAGCATGGTATTAACCTGATTGCTCAGCCTCTGTGGTTTGTCCCTCCATGAGTGGCACAAATACAGCGCAAACAGTACAGCACAAACAAATTTACATACTGTTAAGTCTCCTTAAAAACACTTAGACCTGGCAGTGCTTGAACAGGTGAAGAACGCAGCCAGGACAAAGGGCCTGGTGGAGCAGGAAGGTATATTCCTCCAGTTCCAACTTCTTTTGTCAGGCTTTATAATGCAGCAATGCTTGGGAGCAATGCTTTGGGAACTACACAGTCTGCGGTTGGAGACAAGGCACGGATGGTAACGGCTGACTGAATACAGAACAAGGCACCTCTAAGTTCTTTTAAAGTTGCTTCAAAGTATCATAACTGGTTTAATCTCTTACATTTTCTGAAGAAAAAACCAAAACCATCAACATACAAAAAACCTACCCCAAACCTGCAACTTTAAGAAATTATTAGGGGACAACTCTCCCCCCTCCCCCCCAAAAGCGTCTTAATCAGGTTTGTAGTAAGTGGTGTACATCTTTCAAAGAAGAGTTGTAAAACAGACTTAGATGAAGTTCTAACTCAGGGTTTAAAGTTTGAGTAAGTGTTCACAATAACAACCACAGGTCCAAGGTAAAAACAATCTAGTTTGTACTCAAACTCCCATCCCCCCAAATAAAAGAAAAAAAATTTCAACTCAAGTGAGAGCATGAACAGGGGGTTTGCTGTAAATCAGGCAAAATTCTTGCTGTAGCATGAAACAGTAAACAGCAACACAATTGTCTCTGGCAACCAGATGTGGTCGCAAGAAAAAAATGTTCATTTTAAAGAAACAAACCACATTCCAGTCCTATTTCACATACTATTTACAAATATCTGCAAGAAAGATATTTTGAAAAATTATATGCAGATATTATAACTGTCAGATATAATAAACTGATAGTTAAGCTTCTTCTCATATATTGTTAATATTTACACTGTTAAACAAGAACATTGGTACATGCATCCAGAAGTGACATACTATGAATGAGATACTATGAAATAAAATAGGTTCTATTATTCCTCCACAGACCTCTATGTGTGCGTATGTTAGTTACTTTTTCTTTGGACATGGAAGGCTTTGATTAAAGTTCCCTGTTCTTTTCTGGGACTCATCTGCAAGGTGAAATACAAGTAAGTGTATCCAGGACAAGAGCAACTTAAGTACACATTTTTTGCTCGAGACACTGCAAACACTCACCAAGAAACGTCTAAGTAGGCTTAGACCTTCATGTACTGTTTCAGGTGGTAACCCAGAATCAATATAAATCTTACCCAGTAAGATGTATTCTTACTTGGTTTGCTCTTTCCAGAATTTCAATCAGCTCAGATGCAACCCTCCAATCATTCTTAGTGACAAGCGTTACT
The DNA here is from genome assembly GCF_000687285.1 of Phaethon lepturus. NCBI lineage: Eukaryota > Metazoa > Chordata > Aves > Phaethontiformes > Phaethontidae > Phaethon > Phaethon lepturus. Next base: position 16,641 of record NW_010554250.1, on the reverse strand, counting down.
GCCTTCCCAGTACGTCTAAACAAGGAATGAAATAACTGTTGAACTTCAAAACAACTGCTGCTAGGCTCTTCCTACTGACCTATACAGTAATAAATTGTACTACAGGCAATATTATTGAACTGATAGATAAAACTGGTTTGAGTACCTACTATGAAAAGTTGTTTTCTGTCATATATATACATAAAGATCAGAAATATGGCAATTCACTTAAAATGGAGTAAAGGCACAGCTAATTTAGACTTTTAGACAATAAAACCTAGCATAAAGACAACTTATTTAAGCATGAAGAGACATACATTCATATCTTGACTAAAATAAACACATACACAAGAAAAATCGCATTTGTGCCAACCTGTGAAAGCAGCATTTGAAAGTCCCAACACTGAACTAACACCACGTGATAGGTTGAAAACTTTGAATTTATGTATGTTTTTTCCCCCAGTGGGCCGTATAGGAAACTAAACCACTCAGCGGCTCACGAGAAGACAAATAAGGAAGTGACATTTCAGAATATCTACACAGAAGTTGTTTTAAACTGTGATCCTTTCCCATATTTAAACCAGCTTTCAAAGATCCCTCATTCCCATTCACTTCACTGAAATAACAGAAAAGTAGAAACTTTGATTGCCTTTAACAGTGAACTAATTTCAAAGCATAAAGCAGTGTGTTATTATCTAAAACATACTTTGAGAGACAGAAGTCTTCTCTCTCCCGCTCCACATCACCTGTAGCTCTAGCATTTGACAAAAGAAACATATATGCAGCGCATAAAATATTATACAATATATAAATATACAGTATATTACTATTTTTTTGTAAACACTTACCCTGCTCTTCCAGTACGACCTACTCTATGGACATATTCTTCAATGTTGCGAGGGAAGTCAAAGTTAAAAACATGAGTAATATCATGCACATCAAGACCACGGGATGCTAAGTCAGTAGCTACCAGTATTCTGACTTTGCCTAAAATAAGTACAACAGAGAGAGAATGGGAGTTCATGTAGTAAACAGAAAATATACTCCAGTCTATTGTTTTTTTAGTGTGTAACGCACTAATTCGTAACACAAAACAGAAAAATATGCTTGTTGCATGTCACACGGAGCCTCAAATACAAGGTGGTAAGTAAGCACTCAAAATGTCATTTTACTGTCATTTGTATTTCACAAGCAGAACAGCAGGGTGCAGGAGAAGCAAGAAACATGCCTAGCTGATATAAAGAGTCTGTGAAAAGAACAGAAACTTCAACAACTATATTCTCAGATGGCATTCTTATCATAGGACTATTCCTTGTTTTATTAGCATGTGATGACATAACCTCCAAGTACAACCCTACTGGCATAAGCAAGAGCAGAACTGTTCCACTGAAAGCACCATCATTTGACACTTAAAATGTACCGTTCTGTAGACTAACACAATATTGACTCTTCCACAGAGTTTTAAAAATTGAAATAAGCCTTACTTTAAATTATTTAACTCTTAGACATTCCAAATTCTATCGAAGAGCAATCTCTTTTTATTTCCTGGGGTTTTTTTTGTTTGTCAAATTAACAAAATAAACATGTAATTCAGAGTTCTTTAATATTTTCATTCCTACAGTACTGAAGAGACATGGCACTTGGAAATAGACAAAGTTCTGCACATGCCAAGCTTTAATAACCTGGGCTAAACAAACCAGTACTTGGGTACAAATGTACCTGTCTTGAAGTCATCTAAAGCCTGTTCTCGATCACACTGCTCCCTGTTACCATGGAGTGACTGTACTGGAATTCCTTGGAGACCAAAGTCACTTGCTAAGTCATCAGCTCTAGGATGAAATAAAACAGTGGTTCTTAAAAAAAAAAAAAAGTTTAAAAAGCACAGCATTTAGATTTAAATCCAAAAGATAACGATGTGACAACAAAAGCTAAACATGTGCCTAAGGGCAAAACCCTACCTAGGTCAACTGATATTTATTATAAAACAGTATGAAAGCGAGACTGTTCCTCACATATGTAAATAAAAACAAACATTTAAGAGAAACAATAGCTGATTTTTGTGTTGTTTACTCAAAACGCTTAGATATGGTACAATGATCACCCCCCCATCAGGTCTTGTATGCACCAGCTGCACATGCAAGTAAACAGTACATCACATTAATGTATCCCCAAGAATCTTAACATCTACTTTAACTATGTGAAATTGAGATTTACTACCACCACTAATGATATTAAAAAGGATACAAACTACCAGTCCACTTGGAGGAATGAATAAACAAACAAAAATACTACTACTACCACCAGCACATTGTTGACAAGAGCTGTTACACTTGGTAATTATTATGTGAACTAAGAAACTATCCAGTATTTCTGTTAGAAAAAATGAACAGCCGTAATACTGGGAAGTGATTACATACGTAAGTTTTTTTCCCACAAAAATGATGACCTTATCTTTTGGCTTCAGAGAGTCAATGAAGTATTGCATGAAAGCTCTCTTTTCCTCCTCGGCGATAACAATAACTCTCTGTTCTACTGTATTTACTGCCTGTTAAACAGCAGAAAGGGATGTTAAGTAGAAACAGATAAGAAAATTATTTTTTCTGTTAATTCCCATATTAGGATATTATAAAACTAGTAAGATGATACCATGAAAAACTATTTTAAAAACAAAATATGTATCAGTTTAGAGTTCAAGCAATGCAGATTTATTTGCTGTTTCCTAGTTGCTTTAGGAGAACAGAAAAAATTATCTTTAAGCAGTTTGCCAAATCTCATACTTGCAGAGATTTAGAGGGTACAGATCAGTAGTCTACTCAGGTAAAATAAATATTCCCAATATTAGTGAAAATCAGACTGAAGTACTTAAATTTGAGTATATTTTATGGTAACCCAGAGTGAGTTGGAACAATGTCAGTCTTACTTGAAACAACAAGCTTTTAAAGAAGATTCTGCAATCTATTTGAAATGATCAGTTCTGTCCAATTCTTCCAACAACAGTTTGTTAATAAAAAACTTTATTCCATAATATTTGAAGGTTGCCATAGAATGTCTAAGGTATACCACGTAAGTAGTATAAAGGTCTAGACATTCTCATGGCACTGTATCATAATCTTTTGGCATGGGTTGAAGAATCAATGAAGTACATGGAAAGATTCTCCGCATGGGAACCCTTTCTCCTCACCCCCAGTGGTCACCTCTTCAATTAAGAGAAGCTCCTATTAAAAAGATGAATGCATTAGACAAGAAAGCTAAAATAGCAGCTGGTATCTTTCAAATTCTGATCCTCTGTCTTTGACAAGTAATGCCCTTTGAACAAAAGCATAGTTCTGAACAGAACAGATGAAAAGTACATTTCCCCCCTATTTCTACCTAAAAGTGTATTGGATACTAAGTTTCCGCACTCCCTATCAATAAAAAGGTGGAACTGAAAAGGAAAGTGTCCTAATTTAAGAACCAAGCTTAAAGCAACCTCTAGACCAGGACACAAAGGTCTTAGAAGAACTACTATTTCTGTGAATTCTGCTGTTACTGAAGCCAACTACACATAGCTGCACAAGCATGACAAGTATGCAACTACATCTTCATATTAGAAGATTTACACTTTAAAGACAGTTCTTACTCCAACATATGCTTTCCTGCTCTAGACAAGTGCCCCCAGGAATTTAACAGAAAGCTTCCACTCTCTTTGAGAAAGCAACAGTTAAGAAACACAGATCCAAATAAGGAGCTGTACCCATGAGAAAGAACACCTTCAGAAGGGAAAGTAAGGAACAACAACTTGCTGATCAGAAGTGAAGGCTGCAAAAACAAGGGTTCAGGCAAGAACATGTGGCAGTGCAAAGTACAATATACAAACTTCAATATGATTAATACTTGTCGCTTGTGATGTCTTCTGCTGAAGGTCTAGGACTTCAAGATCTTGTTACAGAAACCTAAGAACAAAGTTGTGGGTTGTTTTTTTTTTTAGTTCTTTCTAAATTTTTAAAGAAACTTTAAAAGAGTAGTATGGAGCTGTTTTTTGAAAGTTTGGATTGATTTTAGAGTTACATGCATTTATTTACCTATAGTTACAAGCAAACTATTTTCTGGTTTAACTGTAGGTTCTTCTCTGAAACAAAAGGAAAAAAAAACAACCCCAAAACCCCAACAACTTACTGCTAAGTCAAGAGTGCCAACATATACAATCATAGGATTTTTCAAATAGGATTTTGCTAGGCGACGAACACCATCAGGCCAAGTAGCACTAAACAGGAAGTGAAGAGGAAAACACACACATAAGAATAGAGTGCAGCATTTTCTCCAATTCATTAATTTCATCACATTCTTCTTTTCTTTCTCATCCACCAGTGAAATACTTGAGTACACAATAACAGTAGTGAGCTTATACAACATTTAGGAATGATCTTAAGAAGTTATTAGTAAACAGCACTCAAGCTTTAAAAGATAACGTTCCAGGTTAAAAGTACAGACAACAGCTATGGAGCCTTTCTAATGAAGCCAAAAGGGAGTTTAGTAGTTCAATGATACCTAATAAGCAAGCTTCTAGTCTGTTTTTATCTCTAAAACAATAGCTGCAATGCCAGATATAACAACAATAGAATATCCCAGCAATAATTTTTGTTAAGCTCCCAAAAGCTGTATTAATTTCAAAATTAATACATGTACAGACTAGCACAGACACTGATCAGAAGGTTAGGACACATGTTTGGTCCCAGATGGAGAAGCAGAAGTTGGCATTTCAAATTGATATAGCAAATTCTAGTGCTTCTAGGACACCTTCGTTTTTTGGTAAGAACTTGGTTTTATAGTTGGTTTTATAGTTGATGTAAAACATCACAAAGGGGTAAGAAATGAAAATAAAATTGCCAAATGACTCATTAGGACTGACTAGACAGAATTAGAAAGAAAACTGATCCCATTCCCATTTAGGCTAGTAAGAGTTTTAATAAACTGACACATTTGCTTTGAAGTTAACTTGTTCAATAACCTCATGTTTACAGTGTTCAGGGACTGAGCACTATTATGTTTACATACCTTGTCATAACAGTTTGTCTGTCAGGCCGCACATCTATTAGGATCTTCATTATCTGAGGTTCGAATCCCATATCCAACATTCTGTCAGCCTCATCTAAAACCTGCTCAGAAAAAGGTTATTTATTGTGTTTAGTTCCTTAGATAAGGGTTTCAGCAAGGCATTACATAGTGGACCATTTTAATGGTAACAATTTTAATTGCAGAATCCAATCCATAAAGCATTGCAAAACCTGTTCAACTTCTATTTCACTCCTTCAATTTCCTTGATGTTTTTTCATTTAGTAATACCTTTGCAGGCAGAACAAGAAAATCCACAGCACCTTTAAGGGCACTTAAAGTCAATGAAGAAGAAACAACAACCGTTTGTTTGTCTGAACAATAATTTGGTCAGTGCCTAAAAGTTAAGCACAGAATTAAAAAAAAACAAAACAAAACAAAAAACACACAGAAAAACCAACAAAACCAAAATCGACCAAACCTGTGGGGGACCGCACACAATACTCTTTCAATAAGAATTTTTTTTTTGTAAATTAAAGGGGAAAAAAATCTCATTTCTACCTTGTTAGAGAGCTCATACCAGACCAAAATATCAGTTATCAATTTAGTTCCTCATTAGAAGTAGGAAAAAAGCCAGCCTGTACAGTCTGGCTCACAATAGGACACTGCAGAATTCCCAGAGCTCAAACTTGTTTCATCTGTTAAAAAAATCAAAAGAGAACAAGCGAGCTGAAGGCCTGAGTACAAGTATTTGGAACTGATATTTTTTCTAATCCACAGGCACACTTGTGAATGTTTTCAGAGTCTCATACAAAGGAAGAAGGCTGCCATTCAAGACTCATTCTCCTTTAATTTTCAAACAGAGTTTACATAAATCAAAGTTATATGCATCATGCTTTTATGTATTGACATTTTCTAGTCATTTATGCGGAAACACAAGACACTGATGATAATCCCTTTCTACTGTCCTGATTTTGCTATACCATTCTTTTCAGATGTTTTATTCCATTAAAGGTTTTTAGTATGTTACCTATGTAAATCTCTGAAATAATACTAAATCATCAGCTGAGAGACAGGAGACTGAATTCTATTTCTTGATTTAATTCTCTTTATTTTCAAAGGACTCACGGAGATTTCATTAACTACTTGGCTTCTAATACAATAGCAAGGCTGAAACATCACTAATTTTATATACAGAGTTGGCTGCTAAGCCCCTTTCAGCAGCAGAAGCCTTCTAAGCTATTAAGCACACTGGTACTTCACTGGAAAGGGAGAAGAAAGCATGTAAGTATGTGTATTAGATGGATCAAAGTAGTTGAAATTTACTTTCCTTATTTCTGATAGCTGTTTAATAAAGAATAAAGGCTGTAACAGATATAAGATAGATATTAGCACTACTTTTTCCAAACTCCTCATAGCCAGTTCCTGGTTTACAAGCTAAATCTCCCCCCAGCTGACATAATCTTAGATTTCTTGTTGTCTATACGTATTAACTTGTTTGTTAATATTATACATTTTAGTTCTATTTCTTGGCAAGAAATTCTTACAAGCAAGTTCTTCATGTGAAAATTGTTTTCTTTCCTCTGTTTTAAATTAGTTATTGGCAAGATTTGCACTTTTTTTTGTATTTGAAGAAAAAAAGGACTACTCCAATCTACCTTCTATATTCCACTTTATAATTTTGT
>NW_010554250.1:0-9915 GCF_000687285.1 Phaethon lepturus | reverse complement strand
CTCTTTCCCCTAAATGTTTCACAATTATTCATGCACAACTCCAATTTCCTTACTTTTGTTTTATGAGCATAAGGTCCAAAGAAAAAAAGCACTTCGGATTACTGATGAATGAATACTGATATGCACTGAACACAGCAAAACAGAAAGCAGTCTTCAAATGACATGTATTATAAACAATCAAAAGGCTGCGTATGACAGAATTGTCTTTCTTCTGAGATCATGAAAAACAGCAGTCTTATCTTGAATAAATGAGTTCCTAAAAATCTCAATCAAGACTGCAACCGACTTCATGGTTCTGTCAGGCAAGATGACAAATTCCCTGCCTCCAGTTCACCTTATGTACAGTGTATATTCAAATATGATTAACTCTAACAGAGTTTGTTTTTTTGTTTGTTTGTTCTTTTTAAACAATTGTATCCCAGTTTCTGACCCTGGAGGTCCTTTGGGAAACAACTGTATCATACCAGCAAATAATACTCAGTGCACTTTGGGAGCATTCACAAGACTCGCCTATAACTCTAAATGAAAACTGTACATTAAGCTCTTCAGTGAAGAGCATTCTTCATCCAAGGTGTTAAAGCTGAAGTCCAATATCCCTCTTTTTTCTCTGAAATAAGGCTGCAAGATTAAATTATTTGTTGACTGAAAATTGACAGTGAAGCTGTGGAAACAGAAAGCATCTTATGTATTAAACAGTACAATAAATTACAAGGAAAAATATACGGCAATATAAAAAAAAAAAAAGAATTTTGGATGTCCAACTTTTCACATGGGACCTAAACAAGCACAGCATTTCCAGAAAGTCTGAGGCATGAGACATTACCCACTTTGCAAAACATGGTCCTTGCATCAGTTTCAATCCTGTGAAAATATTTCACTGCTAGCAGTAGAACAACAAATGTTTTTTCTCCTGCTTTACATCACCCTATTTTTCAATTTGATAGCTAATTCTTTTTAGTAATGTCATACTATATTATATCCCACACATACTGGAACACCTGATTTTGGTTACATACATACTCTTTAATTCACAAAGCAGTGTATGCCTGTAGTATGACCATACTTCACCTTGGTAGAAAAAGATTAGTAATGTTCCTATAGTTCCAGAAAGCAGGTTTTCAGGCCTTTTTTCCTCCTGCTTAGCACTTACATGTTACTCTACATGAGGCTACACTTCTATCTTCCAATAATATTCTTTTTTTCCAGATGGCCAAATTTCTAATGATGCTGGCCTTGCCAGTAAGCTCACAACTATTAGCTAGAATTGGAGCTAACTTGTTACAGCATAAATAAGTATTTAACCCTTAGAGGGGAGTAGGGGTGGAGATAAGGAAGGGAAAGCAGCCCAAACTGTCAAACTAGGCAACAAGTCTCCAGTTAAACAAACAACTCAGAAATAATTTAAATATATGAAAGTATTTTACAAAATAGCAATGGTTTTAAGTGTCCAGCACAGCAACAGGCAAGAATGAAATGAAGACATTTCCCACTGAGATCAAAAGAGAGTGAGTCACCCAAACATTTAAAAATCTGTTTGTGACTCTCATGCTTGCTGCACAAGTTCTAATAACAACCTGAGTTACTGGTAACCTTTAAAAGAAAAGGAAAAGACAACTTGGGAAAGGTATTTCATCCATTAATAACTGATCTTGACAAAGTGAGCTTTAACACAGCAAACATTACTAATACGAGATAACAATTTAGCATCTTTAAAATGCTTACTGTGCTAGAAGCCTATTTTACGTTTTTCTAGGGAATATTCCACAACTGCAATGCAATTATGTAAATATGAACCATCCCTCCAACAGCAATCTCAATGTTAAGATGTACTGTAATTAAGACTTAAAAAGTTTAAAAGAAAACTTAGTTAAAGCTTAAGTTCACACTAAGTCAATTATTTCCCAACTGGTGCATTCCTCATTCCATATCAGCTACTTGCCAAGTATGTTATGCTCTTCAAATTTATGAAGTTGTTCATTTGAAGATCATTCAGTCTGCCAGGAGTTGCAATAACAATGTCCACACCTTTGGTAACCACATCTATCTGCCCTTTTCGGTCCCCACCACCATATATGCAAATACTGAAAAATAAAATGTTTTACAGAAACAGCGTGTTAAGGGTCAATTAAAGTAAATCTTTTTCAAATAAATGCTACCATGTTGCCTCATTTTAAAAAGTATCATCTGGTATTAATACTGTATTATATGCAGATGATATACTGTAAATGTGACTGCCAAATATAGAGTAATAATGGACTTAACACTGAACACTGAATGATACTCCCTCAACAGTTCAGCAATAGCTTTCTTCTGAAACTGCAGTGAACGTAATCATGCAAGGAAGACAGCTATTAAGCTATGTTTGGGATTGTTCTGAAAATATTCATACCAAAACCAGATAAACATATGAAGGAATGCATGATTTTCTGAACAGTACCATCAAAAGTCAGATGTTCTGCTACTAAAACAATCAGCATACTCAATAAGGTATCAGGCTTACACACAAACTTAACATGCTCTGTAAAAATCCTTAGTATTTTTGGGACGGAAGCAGAACACATGTTTCAGTATTTGATGACTACAAGACTAACTCTGAATGCTATGCAAAGTTACCAGAGTGCCCTAAAAGTAAGTTTTGGGGTACAGTAATGTCCGTTTAATAGCTTAAATGAAGACCTACGCACTCAGCAGATTTGCAGATGAAACCACATCAGGGGAGCAACTGACACAATAGGGGGCTAGGCTGTTACTCAGGAGGACCACAAAAAGCTAGAGAAATGGGCTGACAGGAATCCCATGAAGTTTAACAAAAGCAAAGGTGAGGACGGAATTACCCCATGGCTGAGGGCCAACATGCTAGAACACGGCTCTGAAGAAAAGACTCGGGTGGGCAAGAAACTGGACATTATTCAACACTGTAACCCCACTGAAAAGAAAGCCAGCTGTGTACTACAGAGAAGGTAGCCAGCAGGTTGAGAGAACTCATTATTCCCCTTTATTCAGAACTTGTGAGACCACACCTCCAGTACAATATCAAGTTTTTTTTACCCCTCAGCTCTATTACAAGACAGACATATCCACATTGGAACAAGTCCAGCAAGCAGCTACCAAGATGGTCAAGAGGATGGAGTGCACGATGGGAGAAGCTGTCAAGCAGGCTTGTTCAGCCTGAAGAGAAGGCTTAGGGAGATCTTATTACTGTCTACAGCTACCTAACAGCAAGATTCTGAGAAGACACAGCTAGAATCTTCTCAACTGTCCACAAGAAGCAATAGACAAAGCTAAAATACAGAGAATTCCAACTACATAAGAAATAGATTTTCACCATGACAGTAGTCAAAACAGGCATTCTAAAAACTGGGAAAATACAAACTCTGCATTTACTACCTTCCCCTCCCCTCTTAGCAAATGCAATTATTTTGGTTGGTGAATTAAGCCACAAGTGGTATGAAAAAAAATTACTTATTAAAAATTAAAAAATTTAACTAATTAAAAAAATTAACAAGCAAGCGAAAAGTAAAATTACCTTTTAATTCCTTTGTATGTGTACTTTGAACACTCTGCCTCTACTTGAAGTGCCAGTTCTCGAGTAGGAGCAAGGACTAACATTCCTGGCCCCCCACGCTGATCTTTGGATCTGCAATAAAGCATCTTTAGAATGTAGGTATATAAGGCCAAAGTCCACCACATCTGACATAGAATACTTTTATACTGTTCTAGACTTTCTCAGTATACTGCTACTAACAGAATGTATGGTGACAAGTTTGGTACTTATTCCACCAGGTTTGGTTTTTTTTTTTTGGTCCCCCTCCCCCCCCCATTTATGATTTATTATCTTCTTTACTAGAAAACTATCACATGGGAGTTGGCGGGGCAGGGAGTGGGGAAGTATCCACAGCTAAACAAAGTCAGACATGTGAGCAGTCCTTACATAGGTTGTGAAGTCAAGTGAATGAATCCAGGCATTAAGTACGCTAATGTCTTCCCGGTACCAGTCTGTGCTATACCAATAAGATCAATTCCTTGGAGTATGATCGGCCATGCCTGGGACTAACATAAAACAACAAATACTTAAATGTACTTTTCTCTTAACCTTCAGTTAAGGAGTCATTAAAATTGAAGAAGTACCTGAATTGGTGTAGGATTTTGAAAACCAACTTTTCTTATATTAGCCATAATATCAGGATAATGTTCAAATATATCTTCAAATTTACAAACAGGATTGGGAATGCAGCGCTTTTCACCTTCTTTTAAGTCATCACAAATTATATTATTATTTTCTTTCCTGTGTAGAATTAAAGAAGTGCAATTGCTTTAAAGTCTCATTATCTGAAAAAGTAGAGTTAACACGAAAGACTGCCTTTCTGACTTTTTTTTTTTTTTTTAAAAAAGTCCTTGGAACAATGAAGAACAAGTTCAGGCTCTTGAATGAGACGTATGACTATTCTTCTAACTTTTAAGAAAGCCTCACTACAGAAACACTTCCCCTGGAGGCATCAATTAGAATTCTTTCTTACGAATTACTAATTTGAAGTTATATATGGATATTAACATGAACTGCAGTCCTCCAATTATGCTCTATTGCATTTTTCTATTGCATTTCATTGCAAATTAAATAACTGTGACAAGTTTTTAAATCTAAAGACAACCTAGAACTCATAAGAATGGATAGGACTTCTTTGTCAGAACCCTATACTCTGACAAAAGCCTTCCCAAATATTTTCAGAGCAGCTGCCTGGATGCTCCAGAAAACACAAATAGAACAGTTTAGAAAAAAAAGAATAATGTCAGTAAGACAAGCTCCCAAAACAACCCCAATAACCCAACCCCAAACAAACCCCCCAAAAAACAACCAAACAAAACCCAAAACACAACAACGCACATAAAAAGCTACAATAAAACTGAGGTTCTGAGGCTCTGCATAATTAAGAGGTATTAATATGCAGAAGTAGTTTATCTTCATTTCAGTCCTGTACTCTTCTGAAGATTCCCGCAAAGATAAAGTCAACTCTTGTCAGGCCACCCCTGGAATACTGTGTCCAGTTTTGGTCCCCACTATGCAAAAAGGTGTGGACAGGCTGGAAAGGGTCCAGAGAAGGGCCGCCAAGATGATCAAAGGACTGGGAAGCCTGGAAACGCTGAGAGAACTGAGTTTGTTAAGCCTTGAGAAAAGAAGACTTAGGGGAGACCTTATCACTATGTCCCAGTATTTAAAGGGTGGCTACAAAGATGACAGAGACTCCCTTTTTACAAGAAGTCATGTGGAAAAGACACGGGGTAATGGGTAAAAGTTTCTCCTGGGGAGATTCCAATCAGACACAAGAGGAAAATTTTTCACTATGAGAACAATAAGCCATTGGAATCATTGGAATCAGTCATCTCCCCAGGGAAGTGGTGGAGCCCCAACTAGAGACTTTTAAGATTCAGCTGGACAGGCTGCTGGGCCATCTTGTCTAGACTGCTTTTACCAAGAAAGGTTGGACCAGATGACACTTGAGGTCCCTTCCAACCTGGTAATCTATGATTCCATTCAGCAAATAGTTTTACTTCAAGCAGGGTATGGGCTAGGAAAGGAATGGGTAATTCAACCTCCTAATGTATACAGAAATATTTTTTTCAATTAGTCTTTTTTCCTTAAAGCAAACAGATTAGATCAAGAAGGAAAAACATTCCTTTATCACTCAAGTGCTACTCCTCAATGCAGGTTCTGAACCTACAGAACAATGTTTTGTTGCCCTTGACTAGCTCTGACAATAACACGTACATATACTTTAAGAAAACAGGTGTCAATTCCATGCTTCGCTCACTCTGGCAAGGTTTCTCTGGTGGGCATGCATGAGCAAAAACAGACACCATGCAAAAAGAAAAGTAATAAACCGTAACATTTCAAGAATGTTCACCATCTTCACTAGAACTACTGAAAAGGGTTGAAACTACTACCAGGGCCTGAGCAGAATCACTTGAAATAAATGATCTGCTTTTCTTGCAAAGCAATGCTGTAGACTGCTGGATCAGAATGAATGGATACAGTTAACTGAGGCATGTACTCACTAGGATGCACTTGTACAGGCAAGATATAGAGACAAACAGGAAAACAACAGTAATAGAAGTTAAAATCTGTTTTGATTATGGTATTTGACTAAAATATAGGGGGGGGAAATGGCAGCCAAGACATATTCAACACCTGAATAATCATATTTGGTAAGACCTAGAAAATGTGAACATGCTGTCTCATGAAATGCATAGAAACAGCCAAAAGCCACTGAACTGTCTTGATTTTTCTCCCTTATGAAAGTCAACAACATCAAACACTTTTAGGAGAAGCAGTTAATCCCTAAAGTTAGTTTTCCAAGCAACTAATAATACTTTCTCTGCTAGTTATTGTTTATAATTCCTAAGAAGATCTAAGTTATTACAAGACCCTAACATCAATGCTTCTGTCTCAGTATTTCACCTCCCACTTTCTGGGCTTTCTATCTTAACAGTTATTTTTGCCAAGCAGATGATTCCCTATAGAAATGATCTTACCGCCACTGTTCCACTTCTTCTTGTGACATAGATGCAGTCCTTGACGATTCTTTATAGAAATTTTTTTCAATTGGAGGTAAGTCTTAAACAATCAGAAAAAGTAAACTTGAGTCAGGAGGAAATGCTACAGCTCCAGGGTAAGTCTACTAAAGCTTAAGATGGAAATCCCAAACCCCAGACTTTGCCTTGTACTAGGAAACTAGCCAAAACTGGTGGAAGACTATTGTTGTTCATGTAAAAGATGAAGGCTGAGACAAACACTTAAGTATCTGCCAAGAAGAACCACTTCTCCACATGTCAAGTTCTAAAGTAATTTCTACTAACATATGTAGTATAGTATTTAACAATTCTCAGATTTTTGCTGCCGTCACATACAAAACAACAGTATTTTCAAAGGGTGAAGTCAAAATACCAATTGAGTAGTAAGTTTAAGGCTTCACACAGCAGCTAGTGTCCTCCACGATCATGCTGAGAAATGCTGACATGGTCACTTCGCTGCAGATACTTAACTAATTTGAACGCTGAAAGATTCAGTCATTGCAAAGCAAAAATTAAAAGCGTCTAAGCATTCAATAGATTTATCATATGAAGACAAGTACCATACAATCAAAATTTTAAAACTAACCTGCCCACTTCATAGCTTCGTATTTAGCTTTGTTTTCTCGAAGAGAGGCCCAGTTAATCACTGATTTCTTTGGGTTATTTTCAGGCTTGGTAGCATCCAAGGTTTCTCCTGCGGAGTTAATACAAAAATACTGCTGTTTGATAGAATCCATCTGGAGGGTGAGGGGGAACCCCCTCTCAAAACAACTGATTTTCTTTTCCTGTTATAAGGCCTCTTACGTGATTTTGAATAGACATGAAGCATTTAAATGGAAAATTCCTTCCTAGGCCTCAGTCTGAAACATCAGTAAAACCTGTACAAACCCAGTTCAACATCTTTAGCTAAGTAGCTACAGGAAAGTAATGACAGGTTCCGAAATGTTGCTCCTCCAGCTGTAAATAAGGTTTGTTGTGCTGCAGGCTTTTGAAAAACTTGTGAACCCAGCAGATCATATGTAGACAGAAAGCTTTATTTGTAAACAGCTGAAGGAACAAGGTCTACTTCTAAAGCATCCAACATCACCATAATAAAGTCTCAGTGTAGCTACACTCTACACCCCTTTTTTTTTTTTGATGAGGTTAAACACTTCCTAGGAAAGAAAGGTTTTACAATGAAGATACAAGTTGGAATACAATGATGTATTAGTAGAAAACCAGGAAACATGGGGAAAACAGGGTCACATACACTAAGGAAGTGTTAACTATCTCTAGCTTCTTGAAACATACTCGTCCACCTTCTGGGGCACTTCTTAATTCAAAACTCACAATTACTCCATTCCTTATTCTAACGCTGAAACACAACTCTCAGATCCTCATCAGTCCCTCAGACCAACAACTATGGATGTTGTATGTGCTCCCAACAACTTTTTGCACAAGCAAACAAGACAAATACAAGTAACATAAGCAGCATCTCAACATACAATCATTACTTACATATCCATGTAACAGACAAAATTAAAACAATAAAGCCTAGTAAAGTGAGGCATGATGTGCAACACCAAATCTTAAATGCTAACTTCCTGTGAACGTAGTAAGAAGTCAACATCACCCATGCTCTCATCAGTATGTTTGCTTTATAGACTACATTTATAAAAGCTTATTGAATTTTAATACTGCACAGATACTACATTAAAACAAACTAAAACCAGTACTTGTATTTTGGAGGAATCAGACTGATAATGCAAGAAACCAAGTGGTATAACATCCTGCATTCATTAAAATTGTTGAAAACACATAGGAACAATTTTTCACAGAAGTCTGGCAGTTTGAAGTGGGGAAGCCGTTTACAGCTGAGAAAGGAGGATGTCTAGATATTTCAGTTTTAAGGAGGTATGCTGTTGTCCAAGAACAAGGTGAAAGTTAATTAACTTTACTAAAATACTAATAATATAGAAACACTCCAGCAAACTACCAAATAATATGGTAGAGAATTGGAAAGGCAATCCACAGCCTTTTTAAAAAAAAAAAACCACAAAACAACAAAATACATTCCTTACCTTTCTCGTTACCACCTCTAATGTAGTTTTGCCCAGATCTTGCAACAGCATCGTCAATCAACATCTTGGCTTTGTTTTGCACTGCAACGCTGCCAAAAATCTTCACTTCAGCTCCATAGGTTCCCTTAATAACCTATGTTCATAAAACCTTACTGAGTTTTTTTTACTACAAAGACAAATATTATACAAGAATATATACTGAACACAAGTCTTTGATTTTTTCCTGAATTTGAACTTCTCTGGAAAAGGCATTTTAATTCCCTTTCTAAAAGAATGGGAAATAAATGCATACTTAAGGGGAAATAAAAAATAAATCAGTAAGCCTTCCCTATTTTCACATGCCAGTCAAGTCACAACCTAAATTCCATTTACTTTTCAACAATTCTTGTAAAGGAATAGAATTATTATAGCTAGTGCAACACTCTTCAACTTGCTGCAGTAATTCTGGTTTACATGGAAGCAAAACCAAGTACATTCCCAGTAGAGTCTGGGCCTAGATGACCCATAGCACATGGTACCTTTATCCTGGAACCTGAAGAATCCTCAAGCTCTCTTATTTTAGTTCCACCCCGACCTGTTATAAAGATACACTGCATATATTACATAGATTTACACCAAAATCTGTCAAAAACTATATATTGTAAGTATTTTGGTTGTGATCAAACCAAAGACCTTTATATGAGTGCACGCATCCATAAATGAACTTGTGACACCAAACTGCTGGAAAAGGCAGGTTGCTTTTTTGTCAATTAGCCAAAACACAAATGGGGGGCAGGGGGAAGGCCATGTCATTTGAAGAGATGGAGCAGCAAAACCGGCTCAAGAGAGAGCCACCCTTCCTCCATGTGACTAGAGAGGGGATTCAGCCCACTTAACAGACTGCTGGCCATAGAAAACTGACATCAACCCAACCAGCTGACGGAGGAAAAGCTCAGCTCGCCTGGCAAGTGGGCAAGCTCCGCGCTTCACCCAGTACCCTGCACAAGCATCCTGCCCTGCCCAGGTGTGAAAGATGTAAGACAATTACAAGGGGTTGGGGCTGCTCCATGGCCAGGGAGGTGGAAGGCAGCAATGCACGTCCTCAGGGCGCAGAGGAAGGTGCTGGGGCCCATAGGATCTCCATGGCTGGGTCCCGGTCTCTTCCCCACCTGCTTACCTCAGCGGGCCAAGCACCCTGAGGGTGGGGGTGTGGCAGTTATTACCTATGAGGGCGCCGACCAGGGCGCTATCAAGGTGGAAGCAGAGGGGGGCTGCAGCATCCCATGCTTGGTCGGTGGTGGCTCGGGGC
>NW_010554249.1:0-2822 GCF_000687285.1 Phaethon lepturus | reverse complement strand
ACTTATCACAGATCTAGAAGGGTCATATAACAATGAAGGATGGGCTTATACCCCACAAGGAAAACTGGTTATTCCCTCCTGCCTAATACGGCATTTGGTAAGGGAAGAACATAGGAAAAGGCATTGGGGGATGGAAGCTCTATATAAACATTTAATTAGAGAAATTATAGCCAGAAATTTATATACTATGGTGAGACAGGTAACTCAACAATGTGATCTTTGCCTCCAGACTAATCCCAAGAATACCCCCAAGCCAGAAATGGGCCAAACTGAGAAAGGCAATGGGCCCGGGCAACAATGGCAGATTGATTTTACAGAACTTCCAAGAAAAGGGGGGTATCGATATTTATTGGTATTAACTGATACCTTTTCAGGTTGACCAGAAGCATTCCCAACCAGAACAGCTAAAGCTCAGGAGGTAGCTAAAGCATTGGTAAAAGAGATAATACCACATTTTGGAATTCCAGCAACTATATCCTCTGACAGAGGACCACATTTTGTACTTAATTATACTGGCCTCCTGGTTCCACTAGGGAACCACACTGGTTGTGTGGTACAACAGCTCGGAAAACTTTACCTCTGGGATGGCGGAGAGCATGTACTTTAGACACCCTGGTCCCCAACATCACTATTATTGATAAAACAACACAGAATCCCATGAGAAGAAAATGGAGGGCCACTTTAATCACAAACTGAAAGATGAGTAACCCCTTAACAGAAAAGCCGACAAGCTATCATAGTTCTGTGCGGTAGCTAATCCCATTTCTGGGAGTTAATGAGTTAGAAAAGACTATAATAAACATCTCAGCTGTAATAGAGTTAATCGAGAATAAAATTATAGATGCCATCAGGACACTCCAAGAAGAAACTACTAGTTTATTGAAAATAGTATCACAAAATCGTATAGCTTTAGTTTTATTATTAACCTCACAGGGAGGGGTGTGCACAGTAATCAATGTCAACTGTTGCATGTATTGTAGACAAAAGTGGGCAAATATCTGCTGACTTAAGGGAGATCACAGAAAAGCAAAAATCCTATGTGAAGTACCTCAAGATGACACCTTTTGAGGGTTTTCTGAGCTGTGGGAAAGGTTAACCTCTTGGTTACCAAACCTATCATGGTTAAAACAAAATTTGTTACTCTAATAATTATTGTGGTTCTATCCATAGCGCTTTGAGTTATAGTTTGATGTGCCCTGTGGTGTTTTCAGAACACAGGGGACTCCTACAGCGAATGGAAGAGGAACCAGTTACGACGCAGGCTTGAGTCCAACAAGTATTTTGAAAAGATGCTAGATAAGGAAACACTGTATTAGAAACAGGCATAGTAAAAGAATTTACTAACTTTTTAGAAAAGGGGGGACTGAGAGAAGGGGTTAAGGGAATCTTAGCAGTTAATTAGTAGATAAGGTTTGAAATCTTGTTAGCTATTGCGTAAAGTAACTAAAGCAGGAGATCTGTAGTTCCTTACAAAGACAGTTCCTGATAAACTGACAGGAGTGAGAAGACTTATGGCTCCTCACAAGGACGGTCCCTGATAAGAACCAGGAGAGTGCCTCAAGAACCGGCTGAAACTGACCTTGTGGTTTGGACGAAAACCAAAGAGCAACTGAGTCTGCATAAGAACAAGGGGTTACTAGTGGTGACGAAGAGGAGGCCTTCATCTTCACGACCCTCAGCGGCCACCACCAGAAGGCACTGTGCAAGCACAGATGGGAGGAGTTCATGGAAATAACGTCTTGGAACTCATTTCAATACGAAGCAGGGACAGGTCATGCATATGTATAGGTATATTGTGAAACTTTATGTATATGCAACACTTTGCTGTATATATTTGAAGTAAGTGTCGTGTTGGGTTGCACATGGTTTTTGGTGGGACTACCCCCCCGTGCTGCCCAGCGCTGAATAAACATACCTACTTTACAATCTTACAGATTGTGGAATCTGTTTTCCACACGTCACTGTCTCCCTTTATTATCAGTCCAGGCACTCCCTTTCAGAACATCAAGTCCCAGGTCGTTTATTCTCCCACAACCATTGCTACCATGGCAGCGGTATCTTCCCTGGCAATCGCAGGCTGACCATTGTTAATGCCTGTGGTTGAACATTGCCAAATGCATCTGCTACAAACAGCCTCTCTTTAGAAAATTTACCCCACAGCTAGTGGCACCTTTCATTTTAATAGCTGAAATTTGAGCCCCAGTATCTACTAAAAATGTGACCGGCACCTGTTTTGGCCCTACAATGCCTGTAATTAGTAAATCACCCCGGCCGTTTTTGGTGAGCTGTCTGATGTATATCCAACCTTCACTCCCCCGCTCACCATCGGAGGGCGAAGAATCTAGTTTCTCTGCAGATTTTGAGGGACATTTGTCTCCGATAAGTCGATTAAAAAAGGTGCACTGGGAGTGTTTTTTTTAAAGCCCATAAATCTGCTGGTTTATCAGGCCATTCTGACACCAGTTTCTCTAACTTTTTATATTGACAACCCATCCATTAAATAACGCAGAATTCCTTTTTGCCATCCCTTTGCCCACAGGCTACTGCGCTTACTTGGAATGTCCCTCCCTCGGAGGGATGTTCTTCTATCACCCCCAGAGTGCAGAACCATTTTCACTTCAGCTCGCCTCAGGCCCCTAGAGTCTGTTTTAGTGACTGGAATGTTAATGGGGCCATACTTGCGCCTGTAATTAATCAATTCATGGGCCACCTCCCCCCATGCCCAGATTTTCCTATCCGGGGATCAGCAGCGGAAGTCCTTCTAAAGCAGCTGCAACCCTTTTGCCCTGAAGCATTGCTTGTATTTTCCCCTGTAATTGTAT
>NW_010554248.1:559-864 GCF_000687285.1 Phaethon lepturus | reverse complement strand
GGCCTAGGTTGGCAGGGAGGCGTTCAGGCATTGGCATTAATGCGGTGGTGCTTGGTGAGGCCTGGGAGGAAAGGAATGCTGTTAACAGGCAATGATAGAGTAGAGCAGAGAAATAACTTCAGTTGGAAGAGCATCTGGTCCAACTGCCTGACCACCTCAGGGCTGACCAAAAGTTAACGCATGTTTCTAAGGGCACTGTCTAAATGCCTCTTACACACGGCCAGGCTTGGGGCATTGTCCACCTCTCTAGGAAGCCTGTTCTAGAGTTTGGCCACCCTCTTGGTAAAGAAAGGCTTCCTAAAGTT
>NW_010554248.1:0-435 GCF_000687285.1 Phaethon lepturus | reverse complement strand
AGAAAGCTGTAGAGAGCAATGAGGTGGCCCCTCAGCCTCCTCCAAACAGGACAAGCCCAAAGTCCTCAGCCACTCGTCACAGGACATGCCTTCCAGCTCTGTTACCAGCTTTGTTGTCCTCTTCTGGATGCATTCAAGGACCTTCACATCCTTGTTAAATGGTGGGGCCCAGAACTGCACACAGTGCTCAAGGTAAGGATGCACCAATGCTAAATACTCTCTTGACTGTCTGGTTATACTGTATGTGATGCACCTCCAGGATGCGGTTTGCCCTCTTGGCTGCCAGGGCACTCTGCTGGCTCCTATTGAGCCTGCTGCCAACCAGCACCCCCAGATCTCTTTCTCCTCTCCCAATTTATGGGCTGTCCTTGGGAACCCGTTAGTAGGTCCAGAGGAGGCTGCAGAAATGGTGAGAGGGCTGGAACACCTCTCCTG
>NW_010554247.1:44677-68811 GCF_000687285.1 Phaethon lepturus | reverse complement strand
ACCAAAACCTTGCCACGCAAACCCAATATATGTAACCTTCAGGGTTTTTTGTAAATCTTTCTGAGATACTACTTAGAACCAAATGCTGAACCTCAGTGAACACTCTGTATAAAGATTAAAACAAGATAGGCTACTGATTGTGAAACCTAAGGTATCTGTAAGTATTTGAGTTGTATCAGAGCATGAAAAGAAAGTTGTGAGATGCTAAGCTTTCTGTGGTGACAAAGTGTTTTTGGTTCTTCCCCACAAAATTCTGTGGCTTGTTAGCCTGTTCTCAAGAGGGCAAGACTTCATCATGGGTGAAAATGTATTGCTTCGTATTCAACAGGTCAAGTTTTCTTCGGATTGAGGAAGAACTGTGGTTCATGGATGCCTAATGTGATAGGTAAGTTGTCTTATTACATTATTGCCACATGACAAATATTGATCCCGATTATGCTAGTATAAGTGCGAACTATAGACTACTTATCTTACTTATTTTGCATTTACACTGGTGGAAGTGAAATGAAAATTTACCTCCTTTCCTTCTCTTCCAAATGACACTTCAAAAACAAGGTTTAAATAATTATTAATGAGCTTTTTATTCAGAAGCAATATACAGCAGGAGATAAGTGAACAAAAAAAAAAAAGTAACTTCAATATACCTTATTTCTTGAAATAAGGTGGTAAGATTTCAGTGTGAAAAAAGATATTCGGGCTTATGGGGAGACAGCTCAGAAAACCTGGTATAATTGATGCATGGTTCACATGCTCATAGAGAAATAAATAACTGTTTTGGTATAGTAACAGTCAATGATGCTAAATTACTTAGTGGCACTCTTTCTTCTTTCTCTTCAGCCATTTAATCAGATGGGCAGTGTTGTAAAGAACATATCCGACCATGTCGCTAGTAGATAAAAAAGAGGTTAAAGGAAGGGTAGAGTTTCATACTGTGCTGTTCACTGAATTTTATTATTCGTGGTAGTTGTTTAATACTTAGGACATAGATCTAAAGACCTGTTTGGTCTTACAGTCATGAAACAGTGGTGTGACCAAGCGGGAGTTTCCTCTCCCTGGACTATGTGAGGCTGCCCCAGTTCCAGAGAAACAGTGGAGAGAAATGTGAAAGGATTTGATCTAAGCTTGCGTGAGGCTCTAAAAACCCTTTGTTGCAGGGACAGACACTGTGGAAATGATTACTGGAAGGGTTGTGGCAGTCAGAAGCAGTTAGGCAATTGGGGGTGCCCTGCACTACTTGCATCACTCAAGCAGATGCATTGTGGTGAAGTGTATTTAATTGGATAGAGCTGGTCTGACAAACAAAGTCAAACTAACACTTGCAGTAGACGTTTCTAAGTATGCAAAAAAAAAAAAAAAAAAAAAAAAAGAGAGAAACAACAAATAACTGTTAGTTTTTCATCTCTGAAATCCAGCTTAGGAGGCTGCTGAATTATGTCATTTTTCAAGTCACAGGGTAACTTTTTCTGAAGCAATCTAGACCAAATACATATTCCTGGTAGGATTTTGAATCCTATTTACAGTACCTGTTGTTGTCTCCGTTCAGTTTTTTGTGGTTAGATTTTAAAAATGAAGGTAGGAAAAAGTGTCAGTGCTTTCTCTACTAGTCTGAACATGATGATAAATTTCTAGAAGTTTGTTGATACTTCAGAACTTTCTTCTTATGAAGCTGTATAGGAGAGAGTTTAATTCCATTCAGTCTGTTTTATTTCCATCACACCTTTGCAAGGTATCAAATATGTTTGGGTTTTCTTAACTTGCATTTTTCATTCTTTTTGGTACAGACCATCAAAGGCAAACTGGTAGCACCAGTCCAATGCTGCGGTGATGAAGCGACAGTAAATTTAACACTAAGGAATGTAAAACCTTTAATAATATTTTTAACACCAGTACAGTTTGCCATCCAGACCGATGTATTGCACATGGATTGAGTAGCTTCTCAAATGTCAATATGTTGTGATTCTTAATTCAGAAACTCATCCCTTCCTAGATGAAATGAACCTTAGTTTAACTTTGTGTGAGTGCATGTAATACCTTACAATAAATTTTACAGGTATGTACTTAATTGTGGTCTTGTATGAATTCCTGAAAAGAGATGTGCACCACTCATTGCAGGAGTGCATGAGAGAAATTGGTGTTGTATGTGTGTAAGCGTGATTAGTAATGCTGGATCAAATGGATATATTTTTCCATTGTTTTGTTGCCTTTTATTATGGATATGATAAATCAATTCTTGCTTGCTTGTGGGAAGAAGAAAAAGGAAAAATGGTGCTGCAGAAATACCTGGACTTTTCCTTCCTTGCAGAAAGGGAAGGATTAATCTCAGCAGAGGACATTCCATGAGCTCATCTTTTCAGAAGAGGTTTTCTTCTCTGTGTGTGTGCTTGTGTGTGTATTTCCTCTATATCATAAAAAGTCTAGGTGTTTTATAGATAGATCTTTCCTTAAGAGAGACAGCCTTTACAGGGTCAATTTTTCCTTCACTGTGTCAGAAGTAAGTGTCCAATGTTTTGGAAGATCTGATCCTGAGGAAATGGAATACAAATTATGCTTCAGGCTGAAACTGGAAATGTGAGCATGATAGAATAACAGTCTGTGACACGCACACAATGCTGTCAAGCCATGGAACACACTTAAAATTTTTCAAAGTAATTAATTTCCTAAAAAAAAGTCAGGACAACAGATGTCAGCCAGGGGATTTGATGTGTATATAGCTTATTATGTGGGGAGAGGGATGGAGAGACCTTTATTCTTGCAAGAGGAAGCTGGTTTTTTGATTGGTTTGTGTTGGGGGGGGGGGTGTGTTGGTTTTTATTTACTGCTATTATACTTGATGTCTCATTATTTTTCTCCTTTGGGTTTTATGGCAGTCTGCCAGTTTATGTTAATGGCTCTTTATCCAATTTCATAAGGTCATCATTTCATGATGGTAACATAGTTCAGATAAATGTTTCCATAAGTTGGTATCTTTTTTCATTTAATATGGGCACACTGAAAAACTGGAGAACACTTATTTTCATCAAATGGTACTGACAATCCAATGCAGTCCTTTGAGACTTTTGTGCAAAAATTTCAGTCTATTAGATTGGATATCTAATCAGAGTTTATGATGATAATATAATTATGTTTAAAAAGCCCACAAAAACCAAACCAAACAAACCAAAAACTCCTGGCCAGTGAGGACTTGGCCAGTTTAAGAAAAGCAAATGCCTTTCTTTTCCATCTCAAAAACCCTCCAAAGCTAGAACTGGCACTAATATACTCATTCCTGCAAATATCAAGGTACATCAGTGTTAAAAAGCAATATTGTAGTAAACACTGGACTGTATGCTTTAAAAAAATGTGTGGGTGGGGAGTGGAAATGGTTGCCGAGTTACTCAAGTGACTTTAGAGACCTTTAGGCAACTATGTGAGAAAGTGTTTGGGCCGTATGACAAATGTTGAGCAGGTCTTGGATGTGACTGAGGAATCCTCAGCCTGTGAACGAGCCATGCAGTGCTGGCTGGGCTGCAATGGCAGGAAACTCACCATTGGACCTCGGCTAAGGTTAGGAGCCATAGTGTCAGCTGTCAGTCTGTTCGTTGAGTGGAGATGAAAAACTGTTTCTGCAGTAAGACCTGGCCTGTAGGTGGACCACTCTTGTGCTGTAGCATTGGAAAAGAGGGAGGGTGGAAAACAGAACATGAGAGGAAAAAAACAAAAGTGATTCTTGTGTGATCAGGTTCCTGCATGAAACTTTTCCTTGGTGTGCTTTCTCAGCTGTACCTGGTCCTGTGGAGCAACATATAGAGCTAGCTGATCATCAGCCAGGAGGGAGTCCTTGCTATTCTTATTTTGTGGTATCAAACATGCAATTTGGAGCATGGCCAGAATGCAATTTGGAGCATGGCCAGAGTTGGATTTTAATAAACAATGGAGTAGTCTGTATCTTCTATAATGAGGGCACCTGCTACACTTCAGTCTCTCCTCATGTTGTCTAGGAGGGCGTATTTGGCTGAACCTTTGTTCTGATGTGCTTTTCCACATGTCCCTGCACTCGGATCCACACATGTGGCAATGCTTGTACTATGCTGAATTAACAAGATATCCTCTATGAAACTTTGGTACCTGCTCTAGCAGTTCTTGGAGTGGATGGACCTGAAGAGAGTGGCAAAGCTTGTTATTTTAAAGGAAAAGAATAATTGGAAATCTTGTAAATTGCTGTATTTCCTAATAAATTCACCACAGTGTGAGAGAAGTCCTCCTCAAGAGCTGAGATAACATACTTCACCTTTTCTCAGTCCCCACTCTGCTGCCTTGCTACTGTGGTTATTCTGAAGATCCTTTCAGTTTGGCTGGTGAGTTGCTCACTGATGTCATGGCTCAGCAAATCACCAGGCTCACGTTCTTGAGACCTTAATGAAACTTAAGCATATGCTGAAATGTTTTTTGCTGCACAATCACATAAGTGTGAGCAAAAATTGTAATGTGGCCTTAATTGTTATCATAAAACTTAATTTTATGTTAAATATTCTGTCTTTGAAAATCCAATACATTTTAAAAGCTCTGGCTTTCACTAACCCATATATGTCACGTGTACCTCATAGATTGAGTTTGGAAGTATTACTGCTAATACTGGGGAAATGTCATTTAACAAGGTTCAAGCTGCTACCAGCACTGGTAGCAGGTCATTATCCTTTTTGTGCTCTTTCATTAGTTCAGGGTAGGGAAAAAATGTCACGTGCTATGACTTTTCAGTATGACCTGAGAAATCAGCATATGCAAACAGATTTATTGTTTGTTGTCTGTAACTGCATAGAAAATTCCTTTCTGTAGCCCGAGAAGGAGAGAGACCACCTGTGAGAGCGTATGTGTTTGAAAGTGTGTAGTCTCACAGCACGGCAGATTTGGCATATGACAGGAGGGTCCTTCCCGGAGTCATCGTTCTTGTGGATAAGGCTTTCCTTGATGCACTGCTTCTCTTTGATGGTAGCTCTTTCTCACTAACCTTAGAGAAAGGGACGAGAGAACTGGAAGCCCAACTCCTTCTGAGTTCGTGGCATTTATATTGTGAGACAGTTGAGATCGAGTTCATTTTGCTAAGCTGCTCACCCATAATAGATCTGTCACAGCAGCTTGACAACGTATTTGTATCCATTTTGGACAGCCTTTGCTGCTCAGCTCTCTCCCTGTGAAAGTTCCCAGCGGACCACTCAGATTTAATGTTGTTGAATAGTAACCCCTTCTCTCCCCCTCAGAATACATCTATCCTTTTCATCAACTTAATAGGCAGTTTTCTGTTCCAGCCATGCTTTACCTTTGAATTGATATCAAGTAGCTGAGAGCACCTTTTAATTTGACCCCAATTTTCTCTTGTTCAGCTGGCATAAAGATGGCCCAGCCAAATAATGGAGGGTATTTTGTGTTATAAATTCTACTCTGTTTTTTTCTGGAATTAAAAATCTGTTTGAGTTTCTGGTTTACTGGTAATTTACAAACAGTTGTTGGTTTGTGTCCGATGTAAAGATCGGGAAGGTGTGGTGGGAGGGAGAATAATGATATATCACAAACTGAAAATCCAACCTTCCTGCTAACTGTGTCTGGGAAACCAAGTTAGCTTTCAGAGACTGGAGCTGCTAATAAACCAGGAAATAAATGACTGCTTTTTCATGTCCAACCACTAATGTTGAAATTAATGTAAGTTTATTTAACCCCAAGTTCAGATTCAAAGGTGGGTGTTTTTTATTCTGGTGTGGACTTAGTCAAATCTGAAATATAATTTCAGTCTTAGTGGAGCAGGAGGATGGTTCTGCCTTCTCCCTCCCTCTTCCCCCAACAACAGAATTTTTTCCGTTTCGAATCACCAAATAAACTTGCAGGAAGACATCCATTTATAAATATGGTAAGCTGAACTACAGACTTTACCAATGTCTGGGGAGCCAAGTGAAAATGAAACCGCTTGAGTCTCTTCTCTAATAATTCATCTCTTGGGTCTCTCTTTTTTCAATTCCTTTTCCTTCCCTTCCTCCTCCTCCCCCCGCCCTTCAGTGCTGCTTTTTCTTTAACAATAGTTATGTAATGCTGCCTCTCCGTCGGGATGCATCCTATATAGTGTAGCTTATACATGTATCAGTAGATCTGTGCAAATCCTTAGGCTTTCAGCTCACCTTAAAGACTCGTTTCCAAGCATGAGTTCAAAAGAGCAACGGCTTACTTGGAGAGTGTGGGCTGCCACAACAGTGCCCTGGTTCCAGCTTGGTGCTGTACTGTGCGGAGTTTAGGTTTAATAGGATGTCCCAGTATTTTCCTCGTTCATCCTACGCAGCCCCGCCTCTGAACTGCTCTTTTTGTGTTTGCTGAGGCAGATAGAAATAATAATACTGGTCAAAGGGTAATGTTTTAAAGGGTATATATTTTAAAAACAGACAAAAGTTCAATGCCATCAAAGTGTGCCAGTTGAACGTTAACTATGAAGAGAGACTGAAGCTCCCTTCATCCTCAGCAAGGTACATTTATCAAAGCTGTACTCTGGAGACTTTCTTTCTCACTGGTGAAACTTACTGCAATGAAATAAAAAATTCTGTACCTGGTGCTTCTTTGTGCCATGTTCGTTTGTACCGTTCCCTCCCAAAGCTGTCCATTTGTGGCTTTCTAATTTGCACAATATCAGTGTACTTGCTGTTAGTCTTCCATTACCTCCCCTTGCAAATGCATGTGGGAGAGAGGGAGAGTACTTGACAAACCCACTGCTCTTCTAAGACCTTCCCAGCACCTCCAGTATGTGTGTTAATTGTAAAAGCTGAAATGAAATACCTTGGGCTGCACTGACCTCATCATCTGTTTTTCAGATAGTGTATCCATCCCATAAATCCTCTCAGAGATAAATGAAAAATGCCTGTAGAAAAGATATAGCCTGCATGTAATAATTAAGCAGCTGTTAAGCAGCAGTCCATTATTCATGTATCAGGTTTTTGTATGACAGCTTTTTTTATCTCTTTATTAGTGCTTGAAGACGGACTTGACTGAACACCATCTCCAGCTGCCGACAGGCAGGGTTGAGTGATGGTGGGAGAAAATCCTTCTGAAAGGGACCCACCATCTGCAGGGCAGAAGTTTCCTCTAAAACAAATCAGTTTTAGGAGTCGCTTCCAGTGCCATTTACATTTTTTGGCTGAATGCCGAATTCACTCTGAAGGGGCAAAAACCTTCTGTGGATGGAAACAGTACTACTTCTATATCAGTGTCTTTTAAAACCCATTTTTCTTTATGCCTACAAGATAAAACTGGCACCTGGTTAAGCAGCGGTGTATCAGAGACTGCAGTTTGTGGAGAATTCAAACTAAAGATTATCAGGAGGCCCCAACCTTGCAGATGAACAAGTGAGCAAAAATTCTGATTCCGTTTTCAAAATGGAAGGTGGAAACAAAACCAGGCATTTATTTACTGTTGCAGTGAATTCAGGTATTCAGCAAGCAACTTCTGTAGCAAGCTTACCATTTTCTACATAGAGAAAGTAGCCAACCTGGATTTTGTTGGGGGTTTTTTCTTCTTCCTAAAGTGCTTTTCATGAAATTATGATTACTTGCGGTTTGGGAGCAGAAATACTGCACAGGGAATAAAAAGGCTCAGCTGCTTTTGCCAAATGAAATAACTGTGTCTAAAAGGACTCTGCTTAGACCACTTCCAGAGGGATGTGGAGTATGCTGGCTCTGTGTACGCTGCGCCGGTGAAAGTAGAGCCTGGTAATGCGTTGGTTTCCTGAGTAGTCAGTGACTGGAGAGATTTCAAATGCGTGATTGTCTTCGGAATGAAACCTTTCTGCACGGGATTGATAAATATTACTTTAACTCTTTGTGTGAAATAGTGGCAACGTTACTTGAGAAGGGACTTTTTCACAGCTGTGATTGCGCTATCACCAGTCAGCCATGTGTCACAGCCACTGGATTACAGGCAATTTGGGGCAGATAAAACGTCTGCCATTGTGCTTTGTATTGTGGCTGGCACAATGAGGCCCCGCTACTACCTGGCTCTGCTGGGAGCTATCAGTCTGGGAGAATTATAACAGCTAGGAAATTTGTAAAATGCACAGACAAGATGTTCAGATAAAAAGGGTACTGGATCAGTGTGAAACTGAAAAAGCTGCTGAGAGATTTCCTGGTTAAACATTTGCTACTCTTCTTTGTTGTTTCGTCCCCAACAAAAAATTACTTTCTCATTACAAAAATATGCCTGCCTTTCTTTCTTTCTTTAGTGAATAAACGTGATCACAAAGTCAAAATGAGATCTTGTTCAATATAGATATTTTTCCCTTCCCACTTTTTGCATTGTTGAAGACATAATTTTAGTTCAATGTTATGTAATGTGGAAAAAATCAACAAAACCAAAACATTCTTGAGCATTTTGTGATGTACGAAATATAGTCTTTCAGATTTTTTTTTTTCTGAAGCACCTTATGTTATTTCCCATTTTATGTGTGGGTTCTCAAAATACTAGAAGCCTTTGTTTTGTGAAGGTGTTTTCTTTTGTATGAAAAGAGTTTCCAAGATGGAAAATTGTTTAATTGATTCCAATGTTTCTTTTGAATCTTGAAATATTTAGGATCATCATCAATCCATTAATGAGCTTCTTCCTTTCAAAAATGTTTCCTCTACTTATAAAATAAGAACTCACAAAATTTTTTTTATTGTTGGGATTATCTTTTGGTAAAGAAAAAAAAAAAAGGACAAGGATAGTCTAACTGTTTCTTTGTTATCAGGAGTTCACAGTTTATCATTTTCTTGAACTTGCAACGTAGTAGTTTTCAGTGATATCATATTGCAAAGCTATGAGTCAGCAGTTAGAAATATTTTTAAATATATTCCTTGTAAAATGTCTTTTTTTTTCATATATACCTCTCCAGATGACTGAGCATTTGAATAAGAGCTGGGGGGGGGTGGTGTCCCTGTAGTATCACCCATTGACTAGCTTGGGTAGGAACACAGCAGCAGTTTTGAAGAACCTTCTTTTTCCAGTGACTGGAAATGCGGTAGTGTGGGGATTTGGAAGAGGCTGAATGCATTGATAAATTTGTTTTCCAGGAGAAAAAAAATGGGAGTAAAGATCGACAAAATGGAGTGGTTGACAGCAGTTATGTGACTTTCTTAATAAAGTCTCTGACATCTCTGGGCAACAACAATGCTGGAAGTACAAGTCAGAGCTAGTTACCTGTAGCATTCACCTAAGATTAACACAGTTGGGGAAGGAGAGGACCCGCATAACTTTTTCCCTGTGGGTTTTTTTTTCTTATTCCTTAGTGAAATGAATTAAATTGATCCAGGTATCTCACTGAAAGACATCAGTACCAATGAACTTCCATGTCTTCTGTTCTGACTTGGGTATCTGAGGGAGATCACTTCCAAAATCCCCATCGCCGGGAATGATGGGTGGTAGGGAAAACAACAGTTGCCCATCTGAACAAGGGATGTATTGCAGCCTAGCTGTAGTTAAATATACAGTGTCTTTACCAGGAACATTTCTCTTAGCAGGAGTTATCTCCCACATGTACTTCAAAGGCTGGAGATATTGCAGTTTGTGCCATGTTTCTTTTCCTTTTAAGGTTTCAAAATATCTGTAGACCTGCTCTAAGAAAGAGGAAAGTGACATTTAAATATATCAATGATTTCAGTATATTTCAAGTCTTTTTAAAGCCTGGATTTTGTGGTCAGCGCGGCTTTGTTTACTCCAAAATTGTTAGCAGAGATTAAATCTGAGCATTTTGGTTTGAAGTGATGGAAAGGTTTAATATCCTCCTTTCTTTGCCTTCCAAAAGACTACATTGCTTTTAATTAGCTGTAGTTTCTTTGGTAAGTAGAATGAAATTGCCCAGCTGTGTAGCAGCTCTGGGCCAGCAGTAAGTATTGGAAGCTGGAAGCACTGAGACCCTCTTTCCAACAAAAGCGTTCATAAGCCAGCCTCATGTTGAGGGTGTTAAATAATAGTGAAGTGCTTAAATATGTGTGCAGATCGTAACCACATGTCTTTACCTGGCCACAACGTGCTGGTTTCTAGTTTTTAAACTTAATTGTAGTAAGACTTTATTATTGAGAGTTTTCACATTTCCCAGTACAATTACATACTGCAATATGAGCAGCAGTGCCATTCCTATGTTTACCAAGAATACTGGCTAGTGTTTTAGCTTGATCCTTCCCTGGCATTTGTTTGAGGGATTAATTTGGGGCTTTCTCTAGAATTATTCATGGAAGATCAAATGTCAAAATCAATGGGGACCCTTCTGCAAGCTGATGATCATTTACTGTGTGCATAAATTACTTTTTCTGCAGTGTTATATAGTCCTCCTACAGCTGCATTCAGAGTGAGACCACATGGTCTCCTCGTGCTTACAGCTGATTTTACTGTAGGTTGTAACTTACGGATGAGCAGACTGCATGTTTAACTTTTCAGTTTCAGTCCCATCAGGACTTCATTTGAAAACATAAGCTGGAAAAATGGGAGGAGAGTGATGTATCTTCTAAATTTAACTCCTGAATTAAGATGAAACTGTTAAATTTGTTTCCTTTTTTGTGTGTGGTTGGTTCACTCCCTTAAAATAGTCACACACAGTTATTTAGTACTTGTGCATAGAAAGACATCTGTCTTTAATACTAAAATCAAGTCATTTCTAACAACACATTCCTTCAGATGTGCAACTCCATCATGACAGAAACAAGATAAATGCCAGGTTTCAGGGTGTTTTGTAGGAAAACAGAATCAAAGAGCCAATTCTTTAATATCCTTCTTAATCCATAAAGCATATAATTTGTACATTCATTTTTTAAGTATGTATGAATACATGGTCCTACAGTAAAAGCAAGGTACAATATTCTGTTGATTTAATATAACTTCATGACTATTGCAAATAGTAACATTATTTTTACTTACCTTCTGCATGTTTACTTACACCAGATCAAATATTTATATGCTTTAAATCCAAACAAATTGTTTGAAAATGTTTTTCTCTTTTTTTTTCTGTTTTACTTAGTTACAAAAGCACTGTAGTCCTAATAAAATATATAAAGAAGTTTTCTTACTCTGCAGTTTGATCAGCAGAAATCCGATTCTCTCTATGTCAAAGACAAATAATTCTCCCATATATTTACTATGAAAACGTTTAGTTCATTAGTTCTTTGTTGTCTTCGAGCCTTAATTCTTTTTTCACTAGATTCAGCAAATTACTAAAATGAGTACTTTAAATGTAGATAACAGAAGTGGCCAACTTGGCTGATGAAACCAAAGGATTAAGGGCAATGAGAACTAACTCTTGTTGAAAACACTTACAGGAAAACTTTATGTTATAGAGTGATTTTTCAGTAAAGTTGCAGATAAAACATCATATTAAAATAATATAAATAATTCATATTTGTAAACAGCCTACAGTATACATATTGCATTGATGGTCCTGAAATTAGCTATTAGCATTTAGACAGTAAGTCCTGGAGCAATGCTGTATCTAGCTCCTTGAAATCATCTCCTCAAACTCAGCAACAGTCAAAATTGGGCACTAGTAAGCAAGAATACTGAACAAAACAGAAAATCTCATCATGGTGTTACATATATACTTGCATAAATCCATGGTGTGTTCACGTGTTGAAATTTTCATGCTGATCTGGACTACTTTTGCAAAAGTAGGAGGGAAAACTAGAAGAGAATAAAAAGGCCAGCAATCAAGAGTATGAGACAATTTTCATATATGAGGAGATGAAGTTCGCTGCCACATTTCAACTTTACGATAAATATATCTGAGCAATAACCCAGAGTTTTATCTAACCTTGAGCAGTGTGGAAAAGAACAACACAGGTTATTTATTAGTTTTCTCATGGTGCTAGGAATCAGGGTATCAAACACAATTTTTCAATCTGAAAGCTTTCCAAAAAAATTAAAACTCTTAGAAATTCTTTTACACAACCAGGCCGTGAAACCAATTAGTGAATTCTTGGCAAAATTCCCCTAAATTGCCATTAGAGCAAAGGTATGGACATAAACTTGGCTTGGGAAGTCCCCTTGCTATTCAGGAAAAATTGCTCATTTACTTGTTCATTACTCTTTCCTTAGGCATCTGTTGCTGATAGTGGTAGTCAAAGGTGGAGTAGTGAATAGTGGAGATTACATCTGTCTGACTTTTTTTTTTTCCTACTAATGCACTTGTAAGTCTTTTAAATAAAAATATATTTTAAGGGTTGTTTAGAGCGCTTAAGTGCTCGATTCAGTAGATGAAGAGAACTGGGTTTGTTTCAAATATAACATCTGTATACGTTTCATGAAAATTTCTTAAAATCAGAAATACACAGAACATGTGTGTCCATATAGAAGTTATTGGTCTGCCAGTCTAGGTCCTAATTTTTTATTATCAGCTTCACTATCCTTGCTTCACCTTTTGAGCACACAGGGACCCACAGTTCTGATGAACAGGGCCAAATCAGTAGGAGCACATTCACATTCAGGTTGCACAAGACGACAAGAACTATTCTACCTGTCTGTGAGAAACAATAACGTTTTACAAGACTGATTTTTAATTGCATCTTTTACTTGGGTGCAGAGCAATCCCTGGAGGATGTCTTTTCACTTCTTAAAATGGAAAACAGCACAAAAAAAAAAAATCATGTTCAAGGTAGAAGCAGTGGATGTTTGGAACTTGCTCGCTGGCTTATCTTCCTTGTTTATTTTGAACTGAAGGAATACTATGTCTGAGAATACCCTGTAAGAAAAGTGGTTTTTTTGAACGGAGTTTTCAGTATTAAAGAGTAGGATTTTTTAAAAATTTTAATTCTACAAAGCCAAGAATCATGATGATGATTTCCTAGCTTCAGAGTGAGGCAACTGAAGTTTTATTCTATTTTAGCAGCTCTTGGATAAAGATTTTTTATCTATCATATTGTTATATTTGATTTCATTAGTAATATAACTGTAGTATGTTTGCTATTAATAAAAAACAGAGTATATGTAGCAGGGCTCGAAAGAAAAAGGCCTTCTAAGTCACTGGGATTGTTTTTCATTATATGGTTTGCACAGGCCTGGAGATCCATGAGCTACTACTAAAGCCTAACCGAGAAAAGCAAGTTTATTGCCAATGAGCTTGAATTTACAGTGCTTCCACTGATAAATTCTTAAGGGTCTGTTAATCTCAAAATGGTCAGAAAAATCACTGAATTTGGGGACTTTCTGTCTTCACCTGTCCTTTGCCAATAAAAGGCGAAGCATGTTATGTTAGACAAGAAGTAGCAAAGCGGCTCTGTGTTTTTGTGTGCATCCAGACCCACCTTGGACTCAGCAGGGTACAGTGCCAGCAAGCCACGCACGGCATCACTGATTCTTTGCTTTGAAATAGACTGCTACTAGTGACGGACGTTCCCAGCCCATGACCTGCCTGGAAATGGGAGCAGCAAATACATGAAAAGTTTGTGTGGTGTGGGTCAGCTTTACAGCAAGGCGTAGGTCTGGATTGATGGCTGTTAGCGAAAAGTGATGCTGCAGCTGAGAGGCAGCAGACCATGGAGCTCTGTTACGGTTGCTGAGATCTGGTGAACTTGATCGAGAGCTACTTGAAGTGCTCTACTGGTAACTGGGGTTTGCTTGCTCGTATTCCTGTCAGGTACATACACTATTCAGATATTCATGACTTTTCTTAACTTTTACTGACCATTTTCAAGGTGCAGGATGGTGGGTTGCTTACATCTTTTGTTTCATCTGATCCGATTTGGCCTGCTTGGGAGTTATGTTCTTCTGCATAGTGCAGCAGAAGAAAAAATATTTCCTTAGGTATCTGTATATGGCTTGTTGGCCTGTGGATGTTTACTTACTTGGGAAGTTGTTGGATGGTATTCAAGTTAGAAGCTGGAGGTGGCTTCAGCATTTTTGTTCCTTTGCACAGGTAAAAACCCTAAATATTTTTTGGTTTTGAGAGGAAAAAAGGAAAAAACCCACAGAATTTATGGTTGTGTTTATTCTTCTCTGAGATTTCAGCTTAGAGCTGGAAGATTATTTAGTGATTTATGCCAAGTGGAATAGCTACAACAGAAGATAGAAAAGCAAGTATAATATTGATCAAATCAAAGTAGCCTGGAAGGTACTATTTTGTAAAAATTTCCCTGCTGAATAA
Source organism: Phaethon lepturus (assembly GCF_000687285.1). Lineage (NCBI taxonomy): Eukaryota > Metazoa > Chordata > Aves > Phaethontiformes > Phaethontidae > Phaethon > Phaethon lepturus. The sequence continues at coordinate 54,704 of NW_010554247.1, read as the reverse complement.
ATGTTCAAATATTTCCACATGGAAAGTGTTGAGGGACGGAGAGAAAGGCTGCTGTTTGTTAATGGGTTTTTGATGGGAAGCTGAAACATATTTTGCAGGAAAAACGCCCCAGCCAAGTCTGATAACGTGATGTGTGAGGATGGTAGTTCAAAGCTGTGCCTCTGTCTGCCCAGGCTTTTGACACTTTCAATTTGATGCATTTAAGTCTGTTAGCTAAAGCAGAAGTACTGGAGGGTACTGTATGTAATGTCTTTTTAAAACTATAGTACCAAAAATTTAAATGCTTACAACACTTTGAAGTATACAAATTTCTAACTTTTACAGGAAAGAAACACCTTCTAAATAGTTTTGTCAATACTCACACATTTCTCTAGCTGTCATATTTCAGATACAGTTATATTTGTGTGTCTGATAATGCTGCAGTTTATATGACTGGTGACATGAATTACTCATTTAGTGCTTTATACATTTATGCAACACAGGATGAGTGCGACATCTGATCCTATGTTTTTCAATTCAAGATGGTTCCCCTGAACTATGTTTACAAGGACTCCTATTTGCAGTTTGTAAACCACTTGTTTCTGTCTGCTGTGTGGTATGAAGAGGGTGAAAGTATAGCAGTGTCTGGCTTCTAGGGAATACTGCAATGCACATTACTGATATTAAATAAGAGGTAAATGTGCAGGTAATATTTTCCCAGTTCTGCTCTTTCATGTGTTACATGGATGAGATCAGCTCTCCCAGATGAGGCAAGGTTCCTTGGGAAGCCGGTCAGAAAGGTTTTCCCGAAGTAAGGCAGAAAGAAGAGCAGCAGCATTCTGTTCCTGTTGTGCAGAGTACTAACAGGGAAAACATAATATGGCATCACAGGAAGACTTTGTGGTTGATGTTCAGAAAATCAAAGTACGATGAAAACTACATGGATGTAGCCTGACAGTCTTGCTTTTTAAAAGCAGAGCTGTCCAGAAGTCTGTTGAGTGTACCACTCTTAGAAAGGGGAACAAAAACAAAAAACGTTGGTTATTATGATTCTAATAAAGGCTACATTTGAGGTTTTACCTGTTATTTTAAGGAGAGAATAAATAAGTGTATGGAAATCTCATTTTATTTCCTAGTCCCACATCAGACACAACCTGCAGAGGGTGTTTCCAGAACAAGGATTTATTCTCAACCTATCAGACTTTGTGACTGAATTTCATAATCCATTAGTAACCTAAGAGTTGTTAGAGACTATTTAAAATATTAAAAGTTTTTAATAGTTGCCAGATAGTATGATCTGCATTTGTTGAAAATATTTAATTGTAATTAAAATCAAAGGCAGTTTTTAGACGCTTGAGGTGTTAGCAAAAGTTCTGAAAGCTATTATAGTTTTTTCAAGAAAATTGATTAGCATCATTCTCTCTGTTAACATTTTATCTAACAAGAAGTACAATACGATTTAATGAAATTAATCTGATATTTGAAACTGGAGATTGAATGCCTCCTATGTCTATAATTCCAGCATTTCACTGTGGTATGTAACATCTAGCAAAGGATTTCTGCAAGATCTGAAATAGTAGCTCTGCAAGTTCAGAAATAATAGTAGTGGCCTTCTATAATTTGGTTTCCTTACCATTGCTCTTATTGCAATATCTGTACATTTTCAGGAAGGATTTAATATGATGGAAGCAACCCTCTCCCCAAACTTAATTAATCAGTCCTTTAGGTGACTAATTAGACATGCTGAATTTCCAGTGAAGTGTAATGTTTCATCCTAGTTCTTCACATCTATGTTACCCAGCTGCGATCTGTAAACTGAAAGAGGATGTTGCTACAGTGCATGGTTCCTAATAAAATTCAAATGAAATAATCACCTCAATTATAGATTAAAATCTCAGGTTCAACAATTATCCAAAGAGCTCTACTTCACTGAAAACCTGCAGTCATGTACCTACTCCTTTCCTTTCCTGCCTGAATTTATAGCGCGCTCAGACATAATTTAGATTTAGCTTAAATTGTGCCCTAAATTGTTTCCATTACCTGAACCTGGAGCAACATACGTCTATTCCTGGAATATGATAACATTATTCTTGAGCTGTGCTACCTGCAGTGTATGCTGTCTTTTCTATGTTGAACATTTTCAAGGCAAACCTTTTTCAGTTCCTGTTAGTGCTTATAGACTTGAGTCAGTTAAATGTGGAAGGAGGAGGACTGTGTCTGATGTATTCATTCCAGCTATAGTAATGCTCTTTGAAGAAAATTCTTATTTATTCATAGGTTATACCAGGTTTTTTGATGCCTAATTTAATGTTTATGATGCAGAATTATGCTGTATTTTGTAGATTAATGAGCAGTGGTGACAGGTGGAAGAAGTATTGGCCATGTAATAATAATCAAGCTTTTGGCCTTAATCAGAATTATATTGATAGGAATAGCTAAGAGCTTTTTTTATTCCTGAGTTGCTGTCTCCATAAGAATCCCAGTTTAACGGGTTGGTATTTCTGGTGAAAAGGTTCAGTTTTTCAGAGACTTGGTTAAAAACCCATGGGAATTCCTTTCTCACAAAGGCATTTCACTTTTCTTGTCACACACCCACATGCTTTATACGATCTCCCCTTTAGTGAGCCAAGCTCATTATGATTTATTGTCATTCCCTGGGAAGCCATATTTCCATAAAGTAATGGAAATTCTTTCTCTGTGCTTACTCAAAAATACATATTTTTAAAGGCTGTAACCCTGCAGAGACTCTGGACAGAAGTCTTTGGAGGCAAGGGCTAATGCCTGTACCAGAAGAAAACAATAAACAGCAAATTAGGATCACAGATTATTCACAGAATAACCACCTGAAACCAGGGAGTCCTTCACTTCCACTAAAACTTCTGAATTTTGGATTTACTTTCTATTCTTTGTGTGATAGTATTTTGAGAATGAACGGTTTTTGGTGCTGAATTTGTGGGTGCAGCTGAAGTGTTAGGTATGTGCTACTGACCACATGCCTAACGTGCAAGGTGTGTAATGGCTTTTGGGCCCTTTCAGAAGAAAATCTTGCCATGGACTTCTGTAGAGTTATGAGGCTAGCAATGCCATTAAACTGAAAAACTCAGCCTATTGATCCACAGTGCAACCATGACCCCAGCATTCAAGGGACTACTAAAGCTCTGGCCCTGCTGGTCAAAGGTGAAATGCTGAGGCTGGAGCAACTACTGGGGCTATGGCCAAGCTCAAGACAAAGCAACTGAAGAAAAAGATGAAGGCCTAATTTGATTTTCAGTTTGGAGCTGGTGCCTCAAGTCTCTGTAGGCATAAGCATTAGCAACAGGAGCGAGGAAGGAGGGGCTAGTGCTAACTGTCAAGGAGATGGTGCAGTTAATTGGAATTTAATTTACAGGCAGTGCTAGCAGTCTGTCATTGTTGTCATCTGCATAAGTGACAGGCCAGATCATTCATGGCAGTGGGAATCACTTCGCCTGGGGCCAGGATAAGGAATGCAAATGTGACCCTGGTCTTCTCTCTTTCCTATAAGGACAATCCTAAAGAAGATACAGAATTTTTCCAGGTTGCTTCAGTATTTCAGGTCTGATCACATCCATACCCAGTCATTCCTGCTTCCCATTCCACTTCAGAGAGAGCTGGGGGAAGAAGCATGTGGCATCAGGAGGTTTCAAGAGGTAGAGGCATGGCCTGATACTGTAGAATTGCTGCTGCAGAGTTGTTCCACCCACAAATTGCCCAGGGGAAGGGGGCTTTGGCCATGGAGCCAGCCAGGAAGATTTAAGAGCTGGTGGAGTTTGCTGTGCTAACACAGAACCTGGCATTTCATTATGTGATTTTCAAAACCCCAAAAGATGCGAAACCTCTGGAGTTATCCAGCATAATGGGGTATTTGTAAAGATTTCTTAATTTTTCAAAGTTTCCAAGCTTTCCCCCTCTGTTTCCTTAAGGATTTTGCAAGAGCGACATGATTGCAGGCTGAGGGGAAACCTGTTTGCTCTACCAGCAAAGAAAGAGATGGTTGTGCCTGAAATAGCTCATTTTGGAATTCTCTCCTCTTTGAAATTTATATTTGTAGCTACCCTTTATGTTGTTCACATCATCTTTGATGATGGATAGGCTGGATGGATAGACACGGATAGACTTGCATTCATGACCTTCTCTCAAACTGTTTGCTGTGTATATTGCTCCATGAGGCTGAACAGTAGGACATTTCCTGTTTACAGGAGGGCAGGTAGAGCCCCTGTACCTCGTCACACACCGTATTTACTTCACTGGTTGGTCTGAACCACAGTGTAATAGCAGAGATCCAGTTGCGGTACCATGCTTAGGTACATCCTTATAACCGAACAACCGGGAAGGTGTTATCGAATTAATAAGCATGCACTTATGTACTTTGCTGAAGGAGACATTGATCAAACGCTGTCTGGGGTGATCAGATCAGATCTGCTGAAGTTGAACAACTTCTACTTCATTGTCGAGGCAGGTTTTTTTGCTGTTCACTGAAAATTAGCTTGCTTTGCCAAGGCTTCTGTTGATTACAGATTTTTTACTTTACTATTGTTATTTATTTAGCTTACTAAGGAGTAGAAAGGGTTGTTTTGGTTTTTTATAAAGTTTTCAGAGAAGAAAAACAATGACTTTACTCTAAATGCAGGAAAAGATTCTCTTTTCCTGATACATTTGAAATGTAATTTTGTCTGGGAATTAGAGCCTATGAGAGACTGACTGGCTGGGTGTATCAGGTTATGGCCATAATCAAACAGGGTCCGCTTTAATTAATCTGATTATTATACATTTTGTGGTACTCTAAAATTGTTTAGCTTCCCTGTCATTTATTAAGAATAAACTTCTCTTTTACCTAGGGATGATTGCATAATGTGGAATTATTAATGGTTAGTCATAAGACCCTAATCAAGTTAGAGGCAACATGGAGTGAGGGAATGAGTGCAGAACCATGAGCTAAGTTCTTCCGTTAATTTGATACATGGTCTTGGAAAAAATGACTTACTCCTCACCACAGTCTTTCGACTTTCCTTGAGCTAAGGAAGAAATATTAAGACTTATTTCCTACTTTGTCAAAGTATTGGAGAATTAACTATTTCACATGTTTATGATTAAAATGTTAATGTTTCAAAAAATTTTTTAAATCAAATGTTTATGCATATATCTGGGTGTTTACCTATGTATGCAGATAATGAATAATGAAACTGGAGAACTGATTATGCTATTTATATCTTTAATTGCTAATACATTTATTTGGAAGGAACATTCTCTATCTATTATCTACTTAAATTTCTCCTATCACCAATAATACTCAAGTGAATTTATCCTCACAAAGCCTGTGTGAGAAAGTAAAGTACAGATTAAAACCAAAACAGATTATTATGATAATTTAGTCTGACTCCTGCAAAACAGAAGACAAAGAATTGTTTTTCAGTAGTTCCTGTGCCAAGGAACTATCGCATTTCCTGTTTTATAACAGGAGAACTAAAGCTCGAGGAGAATCAACTCTGATTTTTCAGACTTTTAGATATACATGTAATTCAAATTAGAATAAGTAAAATTTTACTTGCTTTTAACTGCTCATTGGCTTATTCATGGTGGAAAAAATTTCACGTGTCATATCAATGGGGTTTTTTTAGTAGTTTGCATGAAGAGGCACAACATAGAAGAAGCCTAGGAAAAGAACTTGGTTTGTCTGGAGTCTTCTTTTATTCCATGTAACTGCAAGACTCTATGGGCAATACATAACTTGGGCTCACCTTTGGTGTAAGCTTTTTCTAAAGTAGAGGCTCAAGCTCTGAGATAAACCTTATGTATTTGTATAAAAACTCATTTTCTTTCATTCTGGTTAAGCACTGTAATTTTTGGCCACCAGAGTTCTTTCCTCCAGCATGTGAAATACTGTTTGAAGAAATCACTGAGCCCTGAAACAAGAGAAGGCCTCATTGGTGTTATGTATTCTTTATCAAGCAATTTTACATTTCTAGTAACAAATATTAAAAATTGTGGAGTCATAGAATAATTTAAGGTAGAAGGGATGTCAGGAGGCCATCTGGTCCAAGCTGCTGTCCTTCCCAGCACCCGCCCAAAACAGGGCTAACTTCAAAGTTTGAACTAATCTCAGAGTTAGAACATGTTACTTGGGGTCATCTATAAAATGTGTGCTAGTTCCATCTTCCTAACAGTTTTTTGTGGTGGAATTTCTTATCTGACATCATCTGCAGATTCTTAGGACTCAGTCATCTCTACTAAACCCAGTAATGGTGTGATCCAGCTCTGTCAGTCCTTGATCATCCTGTCTACGTTTTCCCAGACACCAACCTTTGCTTGATATGCTTGTGTGTTTTGGGGGATAAACTTTGGGCAGGCAACAAAATAATAAGGAAATATTTGCCTTGTAGAGTGCCTAGCCTTTAATAAAAATAAGTGTTTATCACTTACGTAGGAACTCGGCAGGTTATACACATTCCCTTACCCTGCTTAATCTTTTTTTCCCCTTCTGCATTACATATTTTACACTGGTTTTGCATGCACTCAAAATATAGATTTGGTGGAAATTACCACATTTGGCATACCTTTCTCACCTCACAGTTTACCACTCTAACAAATTTGAGCTTGAAGCTTCTTCCACAGTCTCTTTAGTGCTTTGTAGCTAAAGCACTAGACCATGGTTCAATTATAGGGTGTAGAAATGGCATGAGGTTCTCTTATTTTAGCAGACTCATCCCAACAGGAAGGTAATAGGTCAGGAGAATCAGAACAACATGTTGAACAGCAGTCACAGTAGCTGCCTGTAGGTTTACTCCAGTCTTGTTCTAGTGTTATCCCTTGGGCTGAACCCTCCTTAGCAGCGGGATGCATTAGGTACACTCCTGAAGCATATCTTTTGATTTAGCTGCATCGGTAAGGAACACAGTTTGTTAGCTCTGAGATTCCTCTGAGATGTGAACCAAAATGCAAAGTATAGACACCTGGAAGATCTGCTTCAAAAGTGCACTCCTGATCTGGTCTAAGCCACTATTGTAGACACAATCTTAGTCATTTAACAGATATAACTTGGAAGGTCCTGAATACTTGCCTATGAGGTGGTCTTAGGATTGGGTGTGAGGTAAACTAAGGTGATGCATGGAAGGAGTCATCCATTAGAGTTACATTAACATAAGTGACTTGTTTGCGGTTACTGTTGCAACACATCAGAAGTACTAGAAACGTGAGCTTTTGTGCTAAGTAAAACAGGTGAAGCAAATAATTCTTCATGGTAATTGTGTCAAAGTTTTAGTTAGAATTATAAATGAAACAAGCTGTGCCAGAAATGCTCGATGAAACCGTGGTATAGAAAACCTAGTTTTCAGACTTCTGCCAGATCAAGCCCACTGCAACCACATGACATGTTTTCTAAACTCACTTAGATAAGCTCACAAAACATTGACAGGAGCTTTGTTCCAGCAGGCTTCATGCCTCATTGCGTATCATCTGTTCTTCTGCAGCCAGCATAAACCCATCTACACTGTACAGTGTGCCTTGGTGAACTTGAGCGCGGTGCCATGGCATGTCTGCGCCTGGTTTAGAACATGCTCCTACTGCTGAGTAAGCCAACAGTGCGCAGATCCAGCCCTTAGGATGACTGCAGGATGCTCACATAAATGTACTTCAGTTCTTCGGTAATGCTGTTTCTTAAGTGGTCAGTCCTCATTTCTCATAAAAAGTACTTTAACAAGCATTATTAATGACAGAGGGGTGGGCTTTTTTTTCCAATTTTTCCTTCTACGGCTTTTGCAAAATTACTTTTTAATGACTTCTAAGACATGTGACCATAATCAGTATTAGTAATTCACACTCTCAGAAAACTCCTTTACCTGAACAGCAAATACTGTACTTCCAGAGGATATGCTGCTTTCCTCAGGTGTAAAAATGCACGTGCATACCCTGCCTTTGAAGCATAAAACAGTCTTACTCTCAAACTGAAAGGAAATAACAGGAGACAGGAATAATTAGCAACTGAACATTGAATAGTTTATAAAGTGAATAAAGTTAAAATTTAAATGGATGCAGTTTTTCTGAGCTGAGTTGTTTCTGAGGGTGTGGCTTTGGTCTGAATTGTTAGTGATAAAATATTGAGTACATGTATTAATCAGTTTGGACAGATTTCTTTCCTTTCCACACACATGCACTAACTTGCTTTACCTGGTTTCACAGTTATAAAAAAACATATTTTAGAATCACCTGTTACTTATGCTGGAAATAAAAGGTTTAACATTTTCTGAGGGCTCTTGTGACACAGTAAGTCTGGCCCAGTTAATAAAATAACATCTTTCAGTGGTAATGTTCTGACAAGTATCTTCCCTGAAATCAATGCGATAAGCTACTTCTTCAAAAACGTTAATACATCTGTTGAACTCTTTGGGTACTGACTTGCGAGCTCTCATAATAACCCTGTGCAATGGTACTAGGCTTTTTCAAAGAATTCCATTAACTATGCTGTCCCTATTTACTTTTGCACTGAAATTAGCATTACAGTTGCATGTGGTGTAAGAAAAGATGATGCCTGTTTTTTTCAGTAATGAAATCATTGTATGAATATTAAAAAAAAAACACCTAGAATATATTTTTTTTTCTTGCTAAGCAATTAAAAATCAAGTATTTTTTTTTTTCTTTCTTCAGGAACAGCAGGAAAAAAAAAAATCTGAGATTAAAGCATGTTTCACCTTTAACAAAATGATACACATTGAAAGGAATGGAACATAAGCAAAAATACCATACACCCTCCCCCCAGTTATGTAAGTTTTATCTAGTACAATAATCCCTGAGGACCTCTGTGTAAAAAGGAGAGAAGCAATTGCAATACTGCCAATTAGATGGTGAAATGACAGCTGAAAATGGAGACAGTGAACAATGTTGTGCAAAATTAGTAAGTTCAAGGGAAAAAGAACCTTTAAACTTTGGACAAATTCGCATCCCTTCAGAAGGGAAAGACACGTGGCCTCTAAAACATGATTAGCGTGTGTATGTATTCCACTTGCTTCTGATTTACAGCAGTGTAGCTGCTTTCTGTCTGATCATTGTGTACGGTTTTATACCTGTAGTGTCTGAACAGTTTCTGATCCTTAATGGGAGTTTATCAACCCAATATCCCTCTGAGTATGGAAGTGTAATTTTTACATTAAGGGAGAACCAAGGCACACATAAAGTAGGGTCATTCCCTGTGAATATAGAAAGAATATATGGTCAGGATTCAGAGTTAGAGACCCAGAAATTCTCTGTGGTGTTTCATTCATTTTAACTATATTCCTCTTTTTTCTTTTTTCTTTTTTTCTTTTTTCTTCTTTTTTTCTTTTCTCTCTCTTCTCGACCCACCCCCCCCTCAACCTAATTTCCTAAGGAAACAAGACTGTCATGATCATTCTCTGGATGTATCTGAGAGTCTTTTTCTTAATTATATTTAAACTAACTTCAGCCAAACTTGACGGGTGAGTGTATTTCTAAAGTTACTGAGTTACAGTGACTGTCATAAGAATAGGCAGTTGGGCTATGTTTATGCCCTCACTGAGCAAAAAACAACCAAAAAACATCAGTCTGTATAGAACACTAGACAATGCACACAAACGGTCACCCTGAGAAATCCATGCTTATTGATTCTGATCCCCATTATATTATTATTTTATTATTTATTTTATTATTATATTGCTTGCATTGGACATTTTCTTCTTGTTGCAGTCAAGCTATCAGAGGTATATCAGTATCATGTGTGTGTTTTATACATATATGGATTTACATATGCATACATACACGTGTGTGTATATATGTTTCCTAACCAAAGGATAGTCAGAAATCAGGAGAACCCATTCTATTTCCCTTGTGACTTCAGACATACTTAGATAAATTTTCTAGTTTCCAGACTAAAAGAAAGATAATGAGCTTTCCATGAGCTCGCTGGGTAACCCTATCCTAGACCCAACTGCTTTGTGCAGAAACTGCCTATTTACATCCTACATGTTTAAATGTGGTTCCATGTGAAGAGCAGTGGTTTTAGTATTAACAGATGTTATTACAA
>NW_010554247.1:0-44646 GCF_000687285.1 Phaethon lepturus | reverse complement strand
CAAGGACTGAACTAATGTGTTCGCAGCAGGAAAAATTGGGGTTAATAGCATTAGAAATCCTTACACAAAAAAGCATTGGTGGTGATGGGACAAATAGGGGGAAAAAACTACAACCAAAAAACCTGAAATTTGGAAAGGTTTCTGCAATCTGCCCATTCGAATGCTGAAGTAAAGTACATCATAAATAGTTGCTTAGATGGCAATATTTATTGCACCTTCTTTCATTTAAGCCATTGAAAAGTTCTTCTCACTTAGTGAAGACTTTACTGAACAGAGGAGCACTCTTGTAAGCCTTGCAGGTTTTTTTTGCCTGAATAGCTGTTGTGTTTCAACCTACGTTGCAGTTCTGGTAGAATTAACTCCATACTGTGTGGGTGCTGCAGGTTGAAGGGTAATTAATAATCCCTAAGAATGTATCTGAACTCTATTAAAACAGTCAGGTGAAAACTATTCTGTTGTAGCCTGTCAAGAATAACGAGCGTTTTGGGATAGACTGTTGCTATCTATTGTTTGTATTTGGAACAGTACAGCAGGCTCACCGTTCTGGATGAGGACCCTCTGGAACTGAAAAAGTGTCCCCAAGAACTTTGGTGCAGGAGTCTCTCTTGATGTCAAAAGGGAGGTTTGCATGTGCTCGCACAGCCGGCTGCATGGCATTCCTGCCTGTTAGCTTTCCAACTCCAGGTTGAGTCCCACCCTCTGAGTTGGAGAACATTTGAAAACCATCTGTTTCTCTCTTCCACTGGCTTATTGCTGAATACAGTAGTTCATCCTCTCGCTGACATACACCTATTTGAAATGCTCACGCATGGTGTGGATAATCCCTGAAGCTGGCGTGCTAACGGCACTCTTGAGAACTGCAGCTGCATGTCCAGCCACGGACTGAAGAGGGTGAGAACCATGCAAGCGGTTCAATGGCTCAACTGTTGTGGTGTATATTTGGATGAAGAGAATTAGACATGGTTGGGTTCTGTTCTTAACATTCCTGGCTAGTGGAAGGGAATGGGTGCCAGAGTGCACTTGCAGTATAAAGGAGAGGCACATGAAATGGGATAGAGGCTGGCAGCCAGGCCAAGTGGAAAACCCTGTGCAAGATGCACAAATATATAATGCACTGTCTCGAAATAATGAGCAGTGGAAGAATCACACGCACATCCTCTGGATCTAAGAGACCCTACATTAGATCGAGGCTGGGTGCACCGCAGGTGTGGTACCTGCTCACTGTACGGTCTACAAGCACAGCCTAGGGCACAGAGCGGAGACAGACCTGAGTGGCTTGCTTTTTGGTAGCAACCCTGCAGCTGCTATAGCAGTATATGCTATATATATATGTGTATATATATATATAAAAAACAGAGTGTGTGTGTATATATATCTATAAAAAAAAAAAACAGCTATAACTATAGCAGTAGTGCTATATTGGATAATGTTCTCCAATGTTTTTTCCAGAACAACTATGTTTTTCGTTTTCAGCAGATTATAAGTTGCCATAATTTCTTAGATCTAGTTTATTGAAAGTGGGGGTACGGCCCAGAGGTAGTCTTCTCAAGGACCAAGACTTCTAAAAGCAGTAAGAACTTCTTTATGCAAACTGCCAGACTAATATGCCAAGCATGGGAAGAAAAGAGTTCTGGAAGAAGGACAGGAGTTCAAATTTGCTCTTTTTTATACTTGTTAATCAGTGATGTGTATTGAGTCAAGAAATCACGTTTCTGTGGAAATAAATGGATTTTAGAGACTGTCAAACTATTTTGGTGATCAGTGGGTAAAACTGCTTCAGAGATACTTTTTTTTTTTTTATCTGTATGTTTAGTAACACCTTTTGTGTGTGTATGCACACAGACTGTTTATTGTTTTCTCAGTAAAGTAAGGAAAGCAAAATTTTAATGCTCTTGCTTGCAGAAAAATGGGAAGGTTGCAACACTGCAGATAGCTTTGGAAGCATTTCTTTTGCCAGCATTATTGCATCTCTGGTTTATAACTGATTTAAGGCAGATATTTTCCAAGCAAATAAAGCAAGGATGGAGTCATGCATGCATTAAACTGTCTATGTTTTAGATACTGGTTGGGGTTTATGATCAAATGTAAAACTAGTGATTTGTGTGTTCCTGAAACGTTTCATGGCTTTGTCACCTTTTAACAGCTTGAATTAAAGTAAACATAGTACAGAAGATTGCATAAGAGGTATAAAGATGGGTAAAATTTCACCTCATTTAGAAACTTAATTTAGTTCTCCCAACTTGCCTCATAATTCTCCCATCGAAGTAATCACTGCAGTTGGACAGTTGCTTTATGTGGGGCTTAAACCACTATCTAAAAGCATCCAAAAAAGAAAAGATTGTAAGTGAGGCAAAATTTTACAAGAGAGAAGAAAAACACCAAGCTTACTGGGGCAGGTCCGATTTCTGTCAAAACATGGAGCAGCTGGGATTATGTTACATGGCTCATTTCACTGAATGGCACGTGTGAAAGGCATCAAAGGGCATGGCAACCTCTGTTGCAGTAAATAAAGTAGTTCTAGCATGTATCCCTCTAATTAGTGATTAATTACCAAGAGAAGATTGGGTTGAGAATTTTTTTAAACTGCTTCTCAACTTTCAGGCTGAACAAGAAGATGACATTTATAATGAAGTCAGTGCATTTGCATTAATGAGTGTGGAGTCGCTTTACAAGATTTCTGAACGTGGCTTCCATTAGCACTGCTCCCAGGTAGAAATTAAAGGGTTTGGCTGTATGTATTTTGTTTACTAAGTACACAGGCATTGCTTCTCTGGGATTGTATCCTCGCTCAGGATGAACCAGTGTGTGTTGAAGGGGGGAGGTTATTATTTCACATAGCTTCAGCTGAAACCCTCTTGCAGAACCAGAAACTGCAAGGTCTTCAAAAAAGAACTGGAGGCTTTCAAACTAACTCACATCCTAGTCTGGTGAAGCAAGCAGCCCACATCACCAAATGCAATATGGATTCATAAACCCTAACATGATCTCAGTGACACTGATTTCAAACTCATAGTTCAAATTAACATTAGACAATCACTGTTCCTCTGAATGTACTTTCATAAGAGGAGTTAATCTTGATCTCCACCAATAGAAGTGTTTCCTTGATTTGTTCTGCCTGAAACAAACTCGTCCTAATCCTCTCTCTCTGGACCGTTTCCTCCTTTTCTGCATGCAGGAAGCAAGCACCATCATACTCAACACTTGCACTTACAACTGGAAGAGCAGGTGAACAGAGACCTGCAAAGCTGATGCAAATTCCAGGAGAAAAACCAGTTGCTGAGGGAACGTTGAGCGATGACTCTATCCTCTCGATAGATCCGCTGCCTTCATTTATGCAAGACCAAGACTTGATGTTTGCTCCCCCATTAAATTTCCAACTTACCAGGTAGCGTGCAGCCTCTGTGCCTTTGGGCCAGCTGTCCGATAGACTGTACACATCAGGCTTGCACAGCTGTTTTGACAGGAGAGGAAGGAAATCACTTCCTAAAAATGCCACCCCATACGTTTTGTAACTGTGGCACTCCCCCGTTAACTGTGCTTTAAATAATTTGTCTGCAGGGAAGATCAAAAGGCAACAGGGTTTTGAGCTGCTATTGGAGGTATTCCTTTTTTACATAAGAATAGAGAATCACACTAACATTTGCTTAAATAAGTTGAAGCCTAATTATTTTAGATGGTTTTAAACTGTCTGTTTTTAACTATTCCTTCCTGGCATACCAAGTTATATCATAGTCACCTGAAAATCACCTTTCATTTCAAGATTCAAAGTAGGAACTACCAAGAAGGTTTGGTAAGTGTCCACTCTATTTAAATTGTATAAGTTTCTCTCATATTTATGTCATTATCCCACTGTCTCTTTCTGTCACTTCTAGTTTTTCCCTGTTTAGAGAGCAGCTGGAGTGTGACACCTCAGGTTAGCCCAGAAGCTGCCCTTTTATATGAGGACAGCTGGGGAAATCTCATCCCTCTAAAAGAAGCCAACGGTGGGTGAAGGTGTTCAGCCGGCTGGGCTGAGTATGTTGAAAGTTTTGGGGGGGAACAAGAGTCCCTTGGGCTCTGGGGGATGGACCTGGGAAGCTGGAGTAGCAGATGGATCTGGCTTCCCCAGCGGGATGCAGGGACAAATCTTTGGGCTATAGAGAGGAAGGGCTGATGAAGCAGGACTGCAAGTCATGCCTACTGTATTCTCAAGGTACAGAATCACAGGATCACTAAGGTTGGAAAGGACCTTCAAGATCATCAAGTCCAACCATCAATCCAGCGCTACCATGTCCCCTAAACTATGTCCCAAAGTGCCACATCCACATGTTTTTTGAACACTTCCAGTGATGGTGACTCCACTACCTCCGTGGGCAGCCTGTTTCAATGCTTGACCACCCTCTCAGTGAAGAAATTTTTCCCAATATCCAATCTAAGCCTCCCCTGGCGCAACTTGAGGCCATTTCCTCTTGTCCTATCCCTAGTTACTTGGGAGAAGAGACCAACACCCTCATCGCCACAACCCCCTTTCAGGTAGTTGTAGAGAGCGATAAGGTCTCCCCTCAGCCTCCTCTTCTCCAGACTGAGTTCTCCAGACTGTACAGAGCCGTGACCATGGTTTTAGGATACTGCAGTGGGCTTTTTGATATAGATCTCTCCCACAAGCTTCCTTAAGATGAAGTGATTTCCAGCCTGATCACTCACCTAACTGGCTTCCTTTTGTTACTCACAGTTCTAGAAAATTTCTTAGCAAAACCATTTCTTGGGTTAGCTAGTTATTACTTCTTTTTCTTGTCGTGAGGCTCCTCACAGTGAGTCTCTCATTGTACGGATGTATTTGTTTGTATTTTTAGTCCACTGAGAATGCGCTCTCTTTCTCTTAGCTCTCTGCTGCATGATGCCATGCTTCTACTGAAGCATCTAGCACCAGCCAGAGACACCGTTGCTCTGTCTGACTCAGTATTTCACTTCATGTGACACAGCAAATGTTCAGGTTGATGCTGAAAGAAAAGCAAATGCAGTATTTCCCCCACTGCCCCTGGTTAAAGGATGAGTCACTGTCCCTTGTCCAATCTTTAGGCTGTTATATAGCAAATTACCTACAGGCAGATGGATGTAGAAGTTAGATGGGTAATTCTTACAGCCATTTTAGAGGTTCCCATTTAAGTTTTTAAAACATCTGCAGAGGGTTCTTTCCAAGGTCACAATAGATTTATTCAGTGTATGCCTTGTTTGTGGGCACAGCTTAAATGTGACAATAAACAGACTGCTGAGATGAAGGGTAAATTTCTGTGCCTTTGAGCATGGTGCTATCTCTGTTGCTTGTCCTAGGCACCTCCCAGTTTGTCCAGAAGAACAGGGACACCTTTGTGAGCAGGATGAAGAGAAATGAAATGTGTATTAAACAAGTGTTAAAGATCCTATGATCCATCTTTGGTTTTTGTGGTAGCATGTTGGCCTCACTTTAAGATGACTGCAGTAGCAGCGCTTCTTAAGAAGGCCTGTACTGAAGAGGAAAAAAAGTTACTGTTGGGTTTCTAATTTTAATGAATCAAGCCTCACTGAAATGAGTTCCTTTTCCAACTGTCTGTCTCTGAAAATGACATGAGTAAGCGCTGTAGAGGAGTTGGGGGGGTGGGTGTTCTTGTTTTGGAAAACATTGCCACTGTTTTGATGGATTATTTTTTTCTTGACTATCTCTCTTTTGCTTCTTCTCCTGCTATGATTTTCTTTGAAAAGCAATATTGTGTTTACCTAGTGACAGTGAGGGATAAGTTGTTCTCAGCTCTCAAACAGGAAACTTCAGTTTGGGTTTGACCTAGAAATATTTAGTGGCAATGTCTTTCTCAGTGTCACATAGGAAGGTTGAGGAAGTTGGAAGCAACCTATGAGATATTAAAAACGTGTCTGCTTCACATTGTGTGAAAAAAAAATCATACGACAGGTAAAATAGACCTTTCATTACTTATTAGATAGCAATAGGGAAAAATAAATCTACTTTTTTTTCCCCTCTTTGACTGGTAAAGAGATTGATAAAAGCAAAGTAACATGTAGATTTTTATCTTAGAAAACAGTCATTACTTTTTCTCCCGAGTGGACTACCTAGAAACTACTGTATGGAAAGCAAAAATATTTGCTGTCTGCAGAACAAGTTACAGGGGATGGCAAATTCTCTAACGTTTCCAGTGAGATGGCTGAGCTTACCCCCCCGTCTGCCTTATATCTGTGGGTTCAGAGATGCCAAAGTCTGCCAGGAAGCTCTGTACCATACTGAACAAGTCTGTCAGTCCTTTGCTCAGGCAAACATTGCTGGACATTAACACCCTAGATAATGACCTATTTCTATCCAGTTCTTGTTTTTGAGCAAATACAGGGAGAAAGTTACAGTTGAAGCACTTTGTGCCATGTTACGTGGTGACAGATTTGGTTTTGGCAGAGCCATACATTTTGAATATTTTGTCAATTTTTCTCTTTC
Source organism: Phaethon lepturus (assembly GCF_000687285.1). NCBI lineage: Eukaryota > Metazoa > Chordata > Aves > Phaethontiformes > Phaethontidae > Phaethon > Phaethon lepturus. The sequence goes on along the minus strand of NW_010554247.1, from coordinate 38,192 downwards.
CGCTGTGAAGTGCCATGGCATGCATTTATTAAAGTTGTGCCTGAACATGAAGAACACTAAGTAGTCTGTTTCTCTTGCTTTGATGGTGAGTGCTGTTGTGGCCTGCTGCACAGCAGAATTGCTAGGACCCTTGCAGTGACAAAGGTGTGGATCTTGTGGACATGATATCGCCTAGACATACTAGTTGTCTGTACTAACTTCTGCATATAAGCTTTTACAGTCTGCTGAGTCCGTATTCCTCTTTAAACAGTAACCCTAAGTAGCTGTTAGGTTCACTTTGTTGTAGTTAATAACCTATTTTTATACTGATACCTAATTACATAGCATGAAGTGTTCAGATTTTTTAAAAAATATGTGTTTTTTTTTATTTCCTGGTCATATAAATATCAATGTCTCTGGTGGTGTGTGTCCTGTACATTTGATTGTGAGAGTTCTAGGACTCGTTACACACTGATACCTTAAGGCATTCATGTATTGCTCTTTCTTGAGGCTAGGCACTTTATAACCTTTTCATTATACATAATTGATGGCTTGTGCCTATAGACATGGACTTATGTTGCATAGATATAGATAACATTACAGGTTTTTATATTTTGTATTCACTGAAAGGCTTTTGTCTTAAAGTGCAGTAGCTGTTCAACTGATATTCTCAAAAGAATAGTCAGTCTCTCAGAAGAGGAATCTGATTTTTTACAATGCCGTTGACTGTCCATGAATAATTTATGATTATGTCAGTCCACCTCTAGTATTGCACGCAGGCTGCAGTGCTTATGAAATTTATTTAATGACATATTTAGCTAAGCAGCATCGAATGTCGTTGTGGATGAAGTAATAGTTCTTGTTAGCATTTGGAAAGTTTCTGCTGTTAACTTATGTTTGTACAACTTCCAGCCAGACAGTATGTTTAACCCTTGGTTAACACTTTAACCCTTAAAGCTTGGTTATCTTGCAGTCAGGACTTCTGGCAAACCACAATAACAAGTAGGACAAGCAGGACTGCTAGGTTTAGTACAAGTAGGCTCTGATGCCACTGACACATATTTAAGTGGAATAACTCTAGATTTCATTAGAGCTGCTCTCCAGGTATCATGTGACTGAGATCTGACTCCACTTCCCCCTGGTACTTTAGTCAAATAAACAGAAATAATTGTAATGCAATTCAAGCTAGAATTTCACATCTGAATGGCACCAAGTCTGAAGAAAGGTAGTGAATAGAAGTAGTATTTGCTTTGTGAATTATTTATAGATTTTACTAGAACTCTGTGAACAATAAATGATACATCCATACCTTTAAGCAGAGCTTATGAGAAAGAAGTCAAAATAAATCATTTTTTATTAGTTTTGAATCAAGCAAATATTAATGGGACAGCTTTAAAATGTTAAAAATGAGAAAGGAATATTGACATTCAAAATTGTAGTTGCTGACAAAGCTTGTATTATCAGTAAAATTAATGCCAGAAGAACTTTTCAGTGTCTAAAGCAGTGATAGGGACTCTTATGTGAGCTTTTGAAAATAATTGAGAGATAAGTGGTTATTAATGAAAATAAACGGAGTTTTCACTGTTGCTGAGGATTTAGAGGCATTTATCAGGAACGGGACAAGTCATCAAAAAAGATGCCCTGCTTGCTGTTGACAAAGATCCATTCTGGAGCTTTGCAGAGCATGCACAGGCATAAAGAGTTTTTGGGCAGGTAGCAGCAGAGAGGACAGTTTGTTTAATAAGACTGAGGAAGAAGCAGGGGATTTGACAGTCTCCAACGTCTTGAATAAAGAATCTTCATTATGTTCGTCATAACTGAGTCTTATCCCTTCACTCTAAATAGGGCTGCAGCCTGCATGCATCTAATCACCCAAGGAGACAGGAGGTTTCATCCTGCTCATTTCCTTCTTCACTCAAGTGCAATTTGGCCTGAGATTATGATGCTTCACAATGCACTTTATTAGAAACATTAAACAGAAAAAGGACAAACTCATGTCCCTGGCTACAAAAGCCATTAGCAACTGATTCTCCAGGAACCCATGAAAAGAAATAAACAGGAAAATAACAGAAAATTCAGGAAGGTCTCTGAAATGAGAAAAATCCGACACACAGAGCGGTAAGGTGCAGATGCACTCACTTAATATATGCCACGTGCACTGAAGGTGAAAATATTCAGAATTCATTTGCCTTCACTAAAAGAATGAGATCTGAATAATGGTGACCTTCTTCTTGCAGAAGTTAATCTAATTCTGAGACTGGAGGTAACCCATGAATGGGCATGCTTTTACAGGAATGCGCAGAGACCTGGGGAGAATGTGGAAGTCCCTAGAGAAAAGTATGAGATCAAGTAGGTATTTTGAGTTCAATATGAGTAAGGAGAAACACATAAGAAATTGCCTGGTTGCTATGACCTTAAACACGGACCTTCAGATAAAAGCCCACTTTGATACCATCAGCCCACTTTGGGTTTAGCTTAGCTTTAACCTAACAGAAATGGAATATGCAGCACTGGCTTTGTGAAGATCACTCAGCTTTTAGAAGTCCTAGAAGATCTAAGTAAGAATCTGTGCCTTCCAATACGATAAAATCAATGTTGGATGCTCAAGTCCTACGAAGTGTTCTTTACTACTAGCAGACAGATATCAATGGTAATGGTACAAACATGAAATCCTAAGACAAATATAAACTATCTAATCTTATGTAGAATTGCTTTTGACCAACCTGAAAGTACAGATTCTTAAAATTACATTCCTATTGAAGATGACTGAGGGCAGGGAATCAGAGATGCCTGGGTTTCTGATTCAATGATGCTAAGTTAAGCAGTTTGATTACCCTTCCCTCCTCAGCAGCTCTTGTGTATGTTTAACACACACACAACCAAAACAAGCAAACAAACAAAAAAACACAACAAAAAACAACCAACAGATCCTAGTTTCAGCAGAATAATAAGTCTGGTAAGCTGTGGCGTGATGAGTGAATGTTTTTGGTTTTTTTCTTGTCCTGTTAGAACAGTTGAAATATTCAACTGTTATTTCCTGTAAGGTCTTAGGAATAATTTTCAGTAGAAACAGAACATCAATACTAAAGATTAAAAATTGCCAGAGGTATAACTAACTATTTATCTTGTTTTCCTCCTTAGTAGTTAGTGTAGTTAATTTTTCTTACAGTTGGATGTCGATGTTGTTTTGTTTTATCAGCATGCACTTTTTACACATCTTTTCCATCACAAATATGGATCAAATTAATCTATCATTTATGTCTTCTGTTTGACCTACAGGGGCCTGAGTATGCCTTTATTGTTTAAGTACAGGATTTGAATGGCTATAGTAAAGATACGTGGATTACTGTGTTTAACCTGTTTCTGGTCCTCTTTAGGAAATCACTTGTTTTGCTACAGTAATGCTATTCTTGACACTGCTTTTAGGAGCACCAAACTCTTACAGACTGTATTCTTGGAAGAAATTATTAGCATCAAAAGGAATAGAAGAAGACTAAGCACCATGTGACTGAGCAAACTTTTGGTGGAGAAGCAGCTGCTTGTGAGTCAGCAAGTGTGCCCTGGCAGCAAGGGAGGCTAGCAATACGCTGGGTTACGTGAACAGGACTGCAGTTAGATCAAAGGAAGTGATTATTCCTCTTTATTTGGCCTTTCTAGGCCACTTCTTGAATGTTTTGTCCATTTTGGGGCTGTTAATAAAAGAAAAAGTATAAACTGGAGCACCCTCAGTGAAGGGTCATCAAGAGGGTTGGGGAGCTGGTGCATTTGCCCTGGGAGGTGAGGCTGAGGGAAGGGGGCTTGTTCAGCTGGGGGAAGAGTGGAAAGCTAACAGTGGCCTGCCAACACCTACAAGGAAGTTAGAAAGAAGATGGAACCAGGCTCTTCACTGAGGTGCATGGCAGGAGAATGAAAGACAACTGAAAAGATTAGCCTGCTAGATATAGGAAGAAACTTTTTCACCTTGAGAACAGTTAAACAGGGAACAGAGATGCTGGGCAGTCTCTGTTGTGGGAGGATTTCAAGACCTGCCTGGATAAAGCCCTGAGCAACTTGGTCTGACCTCATGGCTGACCCTGCTTTCAGCAGGAACCGGAGACCTCCTGAGGTACCTTCCAACCTGACAGGTCCTATCAGTCTGTAAAATAGAAGAGTTCTGCAGGCAGTTTTAAAACTTAAAGAAGTTTTAAAATCTTCTGTGGCAATCTGAGTTCCCCTATCACTATTCTGCTATTGCCATATTTAAGATAGACTAAAAATGTAAACAACTAAACTGGTCTTTAAAATGTATATCTGAACAAAAAATATCTCCAAGATGGCCCGTCAGACCTTGGAACTGGATGTGCTGGAGGAACCAGGTCCTGTATTTTCTTGGCTGCTTCCTGAAGGTGATTTCAGCAGAAGTAGACAGATTGGATCTGATTCATCTTCCTTGCTTGCTGTCCATTTCCTTTTGAGCCAGAAAGGGACTAGGCACAGTAATGTATATCAGTGATGAATCAGGGTAGCACATTAATGTCCTAGTCCTCACAGTGATCTGATTGCTTGAGGTGTCACTAGACTAAGTGAGGACTTTTGAATGTGGCCAGTTTTGAAATATGAAGAGTGTGATTAAACAGACTAGGTGTCAATTTTGGGACCACACTTCTCCAGCTGGCTAGTAAGAGAGAAGTGTACCATAAGACAAAATGAGAAACTTTGCGTTACGCAAAGCAATTGTGTAGAAGCAATTAACTGACTTGAATCCCATCTCTACAGAAAGTGCAATGCTATATTGGAAGGCTGACTGTTTCAGAAAAGCTTGATGTTAATTAAAAAAGACTCCATATTCCAGGCATACACTTTTGGTAGTTCTCTGTAGTCTTGGTATCCTGCTGTGCCCACACTACTACAGCTCTGTCCTCCTCTAACATTTGCTGTCTTGCTGACTGCATCTTCACGTTCACCTTTTTAAACTCTTTATTTTTTAGGACTGAAGTAATTTATCAGAAACAGCTCACAGCGTTTGCATCCTATTAAGAAACACTCCGAACTCATTCTTTATGGCTGGTAAAAATGGTGACAATCATTGTCATTTGCACAGAAATTCATTCCAAAGCTTCTAACAAATTGGTATGCAGTGACAGGTGAAGAACTGTAATTCCATTACTAAATTGCGGTCATTTCAAAGGGTCAAAATAAGCAGCTGTTTAATAACCTTTCTCTTGCAGAAAGTGATGTGAAAAGTTTAAATGTAAGAGATTTTAAGTGTTTCCTTTTTAACGCATCTTAATAGAGAAAAATAATCTTCAAGTGAATAACAGTTTTCAGCATCCTTAGGCAGTTACGATCCAGTCATGGCATGATATAAAAATGCAAGTGATGGGGAATCTTTCCCCTAGGTACCATACTGCATAGGTATTTGCTGGAGGTCTTAAGGTATCTGTCTTGCAGTACACTTGGAAGGGAAGCCACTCACCAACCTCAGATAGCCAGCCTTTTGTGCGTAGTGCCTTCAGTCATGCGTGGGTGGATTCAGAGAATCGAAGTAGACCAACTGAGGAGACATGAAGACAACCTATTTATTCATAATCTTCACTCAGAAAGGAATTAAAAGCAGAAGGTAAATCAGAAGTTTTCTTTGTTTAGTCACTGGGAGATTATGCTCAGGAATGATGTTTTAAAGATGCACTTGTAATCAGAACAATGCTTCATTTCATCTGCTGAAAGGTTGATAACAAAATGAGTACAGGCATGGAAAGAAGAGACAATCATCTTAAAACAGTGAGGAATACATCAGCTCTTCTCTCTGAGCCAGCTCAAGGCTTTGTGACAGTGTAGTCAGAGCTTGCTGCTCCTGATGCTGTCAGGGGCAAGGTGTCAGCCACAGTTGCTTAGGGGACCATTTCTTCCCTGCAGTAGCTACCATGTTCTCCAGCTTAGCATCGCCCTCTGTGGTAGCAGCAGGACTGAAGGGTTGTTCAACGGAAAGAAGCTCCATGTGATACTGACGTTGCTGGATCTCTTCTCTGGGCATGGCCACCTCAGTAGTCTACCCTCAGGGGCATCTTTTACTTATACCTGCAGTAAGGTCCATGTCTCCTGGCTAGCTGTTGTAAAACCAGTGCAGACTGTGCACTATGGCAAAATTAGAATAGAAAGTTCTCCCCTTGAGGATATCTGGTTTTGATGACATATCCTGTAAAACATTTGGGGGAAAATGAACTTTTTTTTTTCTCCTCACCTTAGATTTCCTAGTTTTGAGGTGGACTGGAAATGCCTCCAGGGAGTTCCAAAACATGAAAGGGAACAAGTGACTCAGTTTAGAAAGGAATTCATGTTGGCGCAGCTCAACTTTCAGACACAGAGAAGCAGAGATTTTTAGTGAAGTTGGTGCTAAAGGAATGTAAATATTTCACTGTGGAGGATTGTTTTCTTTTTAAGTCTCAATTATGAAGGCTTCAGGAACCTAAATACAATGCACACAGTCTAAGAAAAACCCCCCTCGAGCAGCAAGAAACCCACTGAATTCTTACAAGATGACTTGTCTCCTAATTAGTGTCATTTCACAGAGCTTGCTTAATGCAGCTTGTACATTTAAAAAGGTAGATAAACAGGCAATTTTACTTCCTTCTCTGTTGTATAGAACCCTGCACAGTTTTTTGCTTCCCATATCAATAGACATCATTCCAGCAGAATCATATATTGTTTAGTTTGATGTGAGTTCAATTTGCTAGAGAACTAGAGACTAGAGAAGTCCCTAGTTCTGGATATTAACTGTCTCTAGTTAGTCAAGGTTAGATTTTTTTTTTTTTTTGTCACAATGCTAATGGTATGCTAGCTAGCTGATTTAGCAGGCATCCTTTGTCTCAGACAATAAATTAAACTGCTTGATGTCAATTCAGACTAAGTAACAGTTTCTATGCATGGGTGTCTGTATGTGTGTGTGTTTATATCTATTTAAATATCCATACACGCTTTTGATTTATATAGCTGAAGAGATCAACAGAATTAACAATCAATAGATACAGCTATTTCTCCATTCCCTCTCTTACTTTCTCCAAGGAAAGACTACTACTCCTTCTTTCTTCCAGCTGAGCTTCATATAAAGAGCTAGAATTTAGGTTCTCATGAGGCTTTTAAGTATAAGTTTGGCTTTAACTGATTATAATATCTGGCTTTTCAGATGCAATATTTTAGAGGAACATAGTTTTGAACTAGAGTAGATGATGAAAATTTGTACATTAGGAGAAAGCAGTTGGGCAAATTCAGCTGGTGCTTCTTGCAGTTTTCGAAAGCAGAACACTTTACAGCTGCTCATGAATGCATCATGTTTCTATTTCAGGGTACACCTCCTGGCTAGTAAAAGAGCTGCAGAACATGCCCAACACAGACTGTTCAAGAGCTTTGGACGTTGTTAGGTCAGAACTCTTTCAAAGGATGAGGAGAGTTAAGCAAGGGCCACATGCATGGGCAAGGTGCATCTCTCATATCCTGTCTACTTTTGAAGTAGCTTTGTTGAAAGACAGTAAAACGTACAGTTTGGTGCTCTTCCTGTTTCGTATAAAAACAGATGGTGGTTGTGGGTTTTTTAAAGTGTTCCCTAAAGGTGTGGGGTTTATAGCTTAAGCTGCATTAGACAGGCTCTCAGCTTAACAGAAGAGTTTTTAAACCTAATGTGTTCTTTTCAGGTACATATTGTACCTGACAGCACACTGAGGATGGAGGCAGAAGCTGGGGAGAGACACTGTTAATTGTGTCATTCCACTGAACTTCTGTGGAGTTGTGTTGGTTTTCTTCTGGGGAGGATGTGGCATGGCACTTCAGAAAGAATTTTGTTTTGCTCTTCCCAAGTTTCAACTGTAAAAAGTAGTCATAGGCATTAGAGCCATGTTCCACTTCAACAGCATTGCAGCTCAGTCTCATTCTGTGTTTAGTCAATTCAGAAGGAAGAAACACAACTCTCCTTGTCTTTTATATATAGCTGGCATCCATAGATGCTCCAGCACAAGGTGGAGCATCTGGTACTGATAAGAATCTGACAGACCAGTGATTAGGCCAAGGATGAAAAATTTTGCATCCTGTGTTCCATCTACAATTTTTCTAGTGCTTTATTTACATGGATTCAGGATGTGACTGGAGAAATCAATGTAAGAAGAACATCAAGGTTTGCCAGTATGGAAGATAGCATCTTCAGCTCGGAAGCACTTGAGTTGCTAGAATCTGGGAGAACTATGTCTGACCTTTTGTCATAATCCTCTAGGGATCTACTGCTGACTGTGGTAACAGGCTCTTATGTTTTCATTTGACTTTAGGAAGATTATTTATAAAATTGTTAATAATACCAAGCATAAAAGAACTGAGCCTCTTGCAAGTCATAAGTGTATGCTGCTCAAACATATATAATAGTGGATAACTCCAGCTACGGCATTTGGAGAAAATAGTATGCTAGATGAAGAAATTATGTCTTCATTGAAATAGCTTGAACATTTTTTAATAAGACAAAACTAACAGGAGTAGCCAGAGAAGATTTCCGCCAAATGGTCCTTGATCAGATTGGGATGTCCAGAGGGAAATCCGGCACTGAGCTGTTGACATTTCTACTAGGTGCAAGAATAGCAGTTTGGGATAATGCGTCTAAGGTGAGATAGAAAACTTTCGTATCCTTAAGTGAATAATTGGTTATCTTCTTTGCCAAATATATAGGAAATTAAAAACAGATGGAGTGTCCTTTAAATAGACTGCCAAGAAGGGAACTAAAATACTGGTATGTGTACTCGAAAGAAATTGTGTAAAACTAAGAATTAAGATGGAATTGGAATTCATAACTAAATGAAGACATGGATGTATTAGTGTATGTCAACATTTTATTGGAAAGAAGACAATCAAAGAGACACTAATACCAAATTTACAAGGAAGATAAGATGAAATAATAATACTATAAGTTAAAGGCGATAATACTCAAATCACATTAGTCAACTCACTACTGCAATTTGTAACATTAGAATCAATATGGATTGAAATTCCAGACATGAACAGGAAGAATACAATACTTGGGTCACATTACTGACTGCTTGACCGGAGTGGCAGAACCAGTGTAATATTCTGAGAGAAGCAGAAAGCAGAGAAAATTAGTATGGGTTAACTTAAAGTTTTCCCATGTGAATTGTGCAAATGTTATACCAAGACATGAAGCAGAGACATAATTCTTAGGTGCTATCAATGATAGTTTCTTGCAGACAGCTGTTCACAGGAAAATTCAGCCCTTGAATCAGTATTTAGCAATGTAAGGAATGGTCTGGTGTGAAATCTTACAGGTGAAGCATCATTGTGTCAGTGTTGTCACCAATACTGTATTAAGATTTGGCATCCCCTCAAGAACAACAGGTAGCAAAAAATTGCTCAAAAAGGGAGCTGTGTAAAAATGAGAACACATCATTTATAGAACTTAAAAGAAACAGCCAAGAAAGTTATCCTTACCTGTGATGCGAAGATTAACATGGAACACCATCCTGGTAATAAAGCACTAGAGGAAGGACTGAAAATGGACAAAAATATGGCTAATCAGCAAAGTAATGGAGGAAATTGAATCCAAATTAAGAGAAAGGATCTTAAACTCTGGCCAGTTGCACAAAGATACATCTAGGCAGACAAAAGAAGACTTTGAAGAACAAGTAGCTAAAGGAATTGGAACTAACTTTGATCCCTATCCATACCGAGGAGCAAGAAGCCCTTCAGGGAGGGTTTAGAAGGCCAAACATAAAGAAGAAATGCTTGAGGAAGGGGTAGAAGTATAAAAGAAGCAGAAACACATTGCTGACAGCCCAAATCAGCTCTTTACATTAGCATTCACTGATGAAGAGACCAAGAACAGTCCTACAGCAAAACTTTTTTTTTTTCTTTTGGGAAGGGCACAACAGTGGCTTTGTGTGGAATTGAAATAAATGTCTAAGAGGTTGTAGTATAAATAGAGGAAATTAACAGTAACAGAGTATTGTGGACTGGACAGTGTTCACAAGGGGTCCCAGAATAACTCAGGGATAAAATAGCTTAGTAATAATAGTGTGTAACATCCTGTTTTAAGACTCTGTTGGTATTTGAATATGGAAGGATGCTGTGATGCCCATCTTTGAAGAAAGATTTAGGTGGAACCTGGAAATGGCAGTCCTATAACTGAAACCTGTGCTGAGAAACTAGTGGAAATTATAACAAAATATAGACTTAGTGGGCACCTAGATAAATAGTGTCTGTGTGGAAAGAATCAGTATGGCTACTATAAAGAAAATTCTGTCTTCAGATCTTTCCTAGTTTAAGTGGTCAGCAAGTATGTGGAGTTGAATGACTCAACTGATATAGTCTGCTTTGATTCTAAGTCCCTCAACAGAGGTCTTTGGGAGAATTAAACTGTCATGTGAGAAGTACCACAGAATCATTAAGGTTGGAAAAGACCTTTAAGATCATCAAGCCCTGCCATGAATGCAATGCCACCATGCCCACTAAAACATGTGCCACGTCTTTTGAACACCTCCGGTGATGGTGACTCCACCACCTCCCTGGGCAGCCTGTTCCAATGCTTGACCGCTTTCTCAGTAAAGAAATGTGGATGTGGAATGGCTTCCGTATAACAAACAACTGAGTAAGCTGAGACTTCTTTTCCTTGAAAAGGGGTGATTGACGTGACATCTGACAGAGATCTGTGAAATTGCAAATGTGATTGGAGGGTGAATAATGCTGACTGCTCACCATCTCTTTCAGTGCAAGAACTAGAGGCCATTGAGTGATCCTGGTAGAAGCTTCCTCATAAGTTTTTTAATTTCATTTCTATTTCGTAAAATTGGAAGATGAACTGCAGCTAACATGATGTTGGAACTGTTGATAGGGAGAACGATGACTGATGTAAATGAAGACCACTAGTGACAAGATTTTTTCCTTTTTCCTGTGGGAAACAGAATGAAAGCTCTGGGATTTACAACAATTAATAAATTTTGGTGTAATGAAGTAAAGCAGTGTTTCAGTTATAATGTGATTGGTGTGGTTTTGATTGTTAGTGCTCTTTCAAAAGATTTCGTCTTAATTTCATTGTAGTAGAAATTAGATCAGAATCTAATTTCTAGATTTTCATTGTTTATACAGTTGGAATGGGATGAAAATAGTTGTAATTTGGGGGGTCTTAGGGGAATTTTTACGTAGAATAGAGTTGCATGTGGTGCAACTAAGAAAACAAATTCATTCATTTTCAAAGAAGTTTTAAGTATTGTTATGGTTCAAGATAGGCTATTCTTGCTAAGAGAGGAGGAGCAAACGTATTCATTTAAAAGTGAGTAAAATCAGGAAAAGCAGTAACAGCTGCTGAAAAACATTGTGCAGAAACAAAACAAACAAACAAACAAAAAGCAGCATTTGGATTTGGGATTGGGGGGTTGTCAAGTGTCTTAGAAAAAAATAACGTGCTGACACTGAGTTGGAAAATTATAGTGGCTGAGAAAATTCTAATACCAGCAACTCATTGAAAAGAACCTTACACTAAACCAGCCATGGTGAGAGAGAAACTGTGACTGCTATGTTATAAAGCAATAGAGTAGTTTGTGAGCACCATTTAGGGTTTGATGTGAGGGGGTTTTTAGTGAAACCAGAGCTCTGTCTTCAGAACACCTAGAAGCTATAGCATACAGACAACTCCATTTAAAAAGAATATAATTTTTATTTCAGCAAGTTCATCACACAAAGTCTTTCTTGGGGTTACAGAACTGCTCTCTTTGTTATAGTTGTGTCTTGATTCTCCTCAGTTATTAATGTGGTTTTTTCACAAGGTCCTTTTCTTGGATCCAAATTTCCATCTACTCACATCCATATCTTGAGGTCTGTAGTTCCCAGAACTTCTTTTTATAGTATTTGACTCTGTGCTGTTTTGCTGACATTTTTATGCCTAAGCAAAGTTTAATAATGGAAATGAGAGGAACAGAGCACTGCAGTGCGGGAGGACGAGAGAGACAGACAGTGTCCTATTCTGAAAAAGAAAAATTATTTGTTGCTGTTAAAAGGGGCGGGGGGGAAGGGGGATATTTCCTAAGCTGGTCCTTGTTCATATGTGTCCTTCATGTTCCTGTGCTTTCCTGGGTATCCTAAAGAAGGTGTCTGTCTAAAACCCTACCGTGTTATGTGCCATTGACAGTCAGTTGCTTCTTAACTGTTGGTTTTCTGTGGCTTAGGCTGTCGTATGTAAAGATAAACTTGTTTTTCTCTTTAGCCAAAATTTCTGTAACCAAATGAAAAAAAGAGGGGAGGAAAGGGAGGAAGAAGAAAGGAGTATGAATAATCTATCGGGATCATTTTGTCAGGGAAGAGGTGATGGCTTAAAATAAAAATTCAGCTTCCCCTAGGCATATTCTGGGTAAGATCTTTGCTGGTGGTTTTCACAGCTCCGTTCCCCAGATTCCTATTGGTATGTATAACATCCGTGATCTTGGTCTAGAGCCCTGGTGGTTGCACGGAGAAATTTTTTAAGCCATTGTGGAAACTCAAAACCCAGATGCAGCTACAAAGAATTCTCAATGCATTATTTAAAAGGGAGGAGAAGCTTAAATTATTAAGTAGGTATTAGACATTAGAATACCTATTTAGGGCAAGACTCAGGTTTTGACTTCCCAATGATGTCAACACTGGAAACTAGTGAAACTAGTCTAGAATCCCTCCCTCATGCTAAACACTTCGGCTGAAAACAAGAAACCAATGAAATAATCCTCCTGTGTAAAAAATTTACGTTGCCTGTTCAGTCTGTGTATGTAAACATTAAACTAACAAAAGCAGTTTGAATAATTGATTTGAAGCCTAGTCTTTGCAAGGGAGTTCACAAAACATTTAGTTGGTACAGAAACCATTCCGTTGTCTCAAAGTTTTTTCTACTCCAAAATTTCAGCCATATTCTGGTTCCCAAAAACCTGAATGTGATTAATAAATTTTAAACAAATCTTCTCAGCTGTAGGAGGCTGAATGCAAAAAAAACCCCACCTAACCCAAACAAATGATAAAAAACCTGTCATAGTCATCTTTTTACACTGGCAAGAGAATAAAGTTTTTTGTAAATGTTATCTGAATGATGAATTAAGGGTCCCAAGAAACCTGTTGGGTAGGTGGGGTCCTTTCTCTAACTCCCCCAGCAAGGTACTGATGGAGATGGGAAAAAAACACATGCAATTTCCCCAGACTTGCTGATATTGAGACTACTGCTCTAAGTCAAATGTTTGCTGAAGGCCCCTGCATTTTTCTCAGTGCATTTTTACTTTTTTTAGTAAGTACTGCTCAGATAGGAGATATCCTGAAATTGATTACATATCAGAAGCTAGGGTAATGAAGAAAGCAGATTATGAGTAATTTCCAGATTTTCATGAGTAAACAGGTTCGCTAATGATTATTGATCCACTTTTCATTTGGACATGCAGGAGCAGTAATACTTTCTGCTTGTCAACAATTACACAAAGACCATTTTTTCATGCTGAAATACTGGCTTTGGATATTCAGGCTGATTCTGTTTTGCAAAATCTGATGACAAAACTGTTCATCACCTGTAGTAGAAAGATTAAGATTCATAATCTAGCTCTCTGATAATGTAATGATGCCGGAGTTATTTCATATAATGATGCTGGAAAGAGCTCTTTCATAACAACAGACAGAGGGGGAGTACATTCAGCCTTTTCTGAGATACTGAAATGACAAATATACCACTTATTTCAGAGTATGACGACAAAGAATCGCAACAGATGTTCTTCAGAAATGCACAGCATCACTTTGTCTTTCACAGGGTTATCAATGTTTGTTATACTGTACTTCTTTTCTTGCAACATTACATGTTACTATGAATGTATTTTAGTTCATTTTTTAATAACAGGCAATCAGTGGGTATTTGTTGCACTAAGCATCTGATTTACTGGATATGGATATTGTCTTCTAGTCCTTTCAGACCTCTAATCTCTGCACATTAGTCTCTTTCTATGGCATTGCAAAAAGTAAATCAGAAATCAGATACTCTAATAGTGTAATATGCTGTACTATCACCTTGTCAGTTTTCAATTCTGTCACTTACTGTAAACCCAAATTAAATTTCTTGCACCAGAATGGATGAACTCAGAAATGATCCTGGCACTCCAAATCTGAAAATATTGTATTAGCGGATTGAGGTCAAGGATTAGCAACATGAAGCACATTAACAGAATGCTAATAGAAGCAAACCTTTCATTCCTTCCTATGACTTTAATATCTTGGTCACTCTGCAGTCATTTAGTAGGTCTGGGTCATCACAGTGTTATACAACACAAAAAGCACTGCTTTATAATCAATATTGGAAACAAGCTATATATAAGCTTTGGACTTAAAAAGCTTGCAGGGAAGATGTGTCAATGATGTCTCAGGTAGTCCAAAAAATGTTATTAGTAAGAAATATTAACTGGAACGGTAACCAAAGGACACCATTGTGCTCGGAAATTGCACACAATGAGCAAAAAAGACCCTGCTATTTCCCAAGAACCTGAGGACCGGTTGCTGGGTCTGCGTGCCCGGGCAGCTGCTGTTCAGGCTGTGCTTCTGGCTAGTCTTCCAGTTGACACAAGGGTGCAGGAGCGGACGTGCGCATGCAATGTACTGTGAACCATGCGATTTCCGTTCTCAGTGATGGAAATGTGGTTAGACCTTCAGCTCCTGACATCCACACCATCCTCGGGGAAAGCCACTCTCATAAATAAACTTTAGGGTGTTCAGCACTTCCTCCTGCCAGTCCTGTTGGAGTGGATGGAGGGGAGCTTGGAGCCTGGACAAAGGCTGTGTGTTTGGGCATACTTCCCTGCCCTGGGCCTGAGCTGCTTCTGGGTACATGGATCAACACATGGGGTGGGACTGGGCACGTCTAGGCTGGAGCACAGGCTTGAGTACATAGTATAAACCCATAGTATATAGCTTCAAACCACAGTATGAAGCCAATAGTATAAACTCTTAAACAGGCTATTCTCAGACAACAGCAGAAGCAGCAAAACATTGTTAGGCTTAGTCTGAGGATATAAAATTCTTTTGGAAGAATGACGTTGTTATTTACAAAAAAATGAAAATTTATATTCACATTGTCTGTTCTCCTACAGAGCTGAATCTCACCACCATATTCATCAGCTTCTCCCAGAAACATCTCTTTTTGTTTTCTGATGCCTTGCGTTCTTAGGACAACCTCACTACAACTCTGCTTTCACTTCGGTTTCGAAATACTCTGTTGTATCAGCCATGGATATAAAAAGAACTTTAATACTGTAAAGTTGCATTGAAATATAAGAAAAAAGAGAGGGAGGAAAAAAAGAAAGTAAGAAGACGTTTGGATCACCAAGACATATGAATGCTTAGCTGAACATTCCTACAATCATATTTCTTGAATGCCCTGCTCTGCCTTCTTTGCACATGAAAAAAAATTGCACTTTTCTGTTTTTTCAAGTGTTCTGCTTTGAGTGACAGTGAAGTGGTTTAAGCAGTGAGACTGAGCAAGGTGAGTTAATTTCTGACATGCCTTGCTGATCAGCTGTGTTCCTAGGGCTGGAAGACAGCCCAAGCAATGTGTGAAGGAAATGGCTCCTGAGCCTGTTCTCCAAAATACCAGCAAAATTCCTTACAGATATGGTGCGTTAGGCTTCAAGGATCCAGCAGCAGCAGTTGCCATGATCTGCTTGTTTCTGGGGGAATCACTGGAGAAATTTGTTCATCCATTTCTCCCTGCTTCGGCTCTTGCATGGTACAACCATAAATTGGCTTCCCTTCAGCCTTGTCCCTAGGTCTTTTGAAAGAAGTCTTTGATAGACAGTGTTCTGCAAGCAGTTTTGGTTTCAAAGTAACTATTAGAAGGTCTGCAGTGTATATGAAGGCTTTCAGAAAGAATTACAGAATAAGTACATTTAAGAGGTTCAGACGAATAAGGTTTCATCCCCCTTTGGCTATAGTTCAGATGCACGTGGCTTGTAAACCATGGCTTTGCCTATCAGCCTAGAGGCTGGTGTCGCTTCCTGCCTGTGAATGGAAAATGAATTCAGTAGGCTGAGCTAATCTGGTCTACAAAAACCAGTATGCATCTCTTGACACATGGTAGGACATTAGCTGAATCTCTGGCTTTCACACAGGGTAGTGGGTATTTATCTGTCAGAAAATGGAGATTTGGTGACTGGTAAGTTTGTATAACTGTGGGGAAGATGAGCAGAAGAATGGGAAGCATCTTGAGTTTTAAACATTGATTTGTTCTTAGAAGTTCTGTTGTTCTGTTTATGAATTACATCTCAGACAGTTGGCCTGAACAGCACTTTTGTTTCTTGGTGATTTGCTGAAAGGGGAAAAAAATATTGCAAGTTTTATATAAATTGGAAAAAAATTGATTTGTGCAAAAGTATTACTGAGCTTGTATTTCAAGAAGGGTCCTTTTTGCCCTTTTTCAAAAGATGAAGGATTTTTATAGGAGGCTTTCAGCTCTATTTCCAGATGAAGCCAATTCATAAACAAAGGTCAAGCAAAGCATCTAAATCTTTTGGCCTTTTTCTACTGCTAAGGTGATGTACTCTTTTAAAGTTTTCCATGAGTCAGACTTAACAAACAAATATGGTAGGTTCATTGGCATACGCTCACCAGCAAAACCCTCAGTAATAAAGGCTGGTTATTCCGCTTGTCAAATAATTCTGTACATACCCTGTGGGAGAAAAGGTTTTCATTTCCAGGGCTTCTAAGGAAGCTAAAATGTTTCTCTCTTCATCTTTGTTTAATTTTTCATTCAGCTAATGAAATAATTGAGAATCAGGCCTTAAAAATATGATTGCTTTATTAATAATGGATGGGCACCATTAAGAAAGAGCTAATCAACCTGTTAGCTTGTTAGACTGTTCTTTAGCAACGTGTGCGCAACATAATGTTAGCATTGTAAAGCTCTCATTTGAAGGGATATTTTCCCCAGTGGTTGCATTTTCATTATTACTGATTCATCTAATGCAAGTAGTAATTTAAATCCACTTCTCAACTTATCATTGCTACCAACTGATACACATTGGACTGGGTTTTCAGCAGGTGCAAGGTAATATAGCTTTATTTAAATAAATTTAAATATGCTGATTTATATTACCCAGGATCGTAAACTGCAGTTTAGGCTGGTTCTCAGCTGGACTCAGGATCCCTCGCCCACCCCCGGCTGTCCTTGGTGTGCTCCTCATGTCCTCTGCGCCCACCTCCTTCCCTCCGCTGCCTGCCGTGCAGGGGCACTGCCGTCGTGTTGCACGGGCTGCTCGTGTAGCTTTTCTGGTTTTATCTCTAGCCTTCGTTTCAATTTGTGTAGTTAAGCTAAGCATGGCGCCAGCTGAAATTTAGTTATATGGGCAGCCTGAGACTGGCTTTGCAAAATAATTTTTCCTGTGTGTTCTTGTGTTTCAGCCTCTGGCATACAGCAGCAGTTTCGAAATGCCGTATGTATTCAACAGTTTGGAGATAGAGCATTAACGAAATTGAGCAGGGCTATGCAGTGTGTTTATTAACTACAGCAGGGGCCGGATGGCATTCCTCAGGTGTCCGCGCTCTTCCCCTTAATGTCATTCTTTTCAATAAAAAATGCCTGTTAGCTACACCCCGTGTAGCAACGGCATAAACCGGGGAACGTCTTTAAGTTGAAATATGGAAAATGGAAGGAGAGGATGAAAGACAGCATGGGCTGACAGGTGCTTTGGTAATGGATGAGTGTTTTGTCAGTCTTGTTTTTTTATTTACAACAATAGTTGAAATAGACCTCGGTAAGCTATACACTGCAAATGTGCTAGTAATCTGGTGGTTTCCTGATGTTTGTGCTTTAAAATGCACCCTACAGCTCTGGCAATATATCTCAGCAATAATAAAACCTCATTTTATTTTATATAAATATGTATAACATAGGTGTAATTAGACACACACATATAGTAATAAGTGCAATACGCATGCACACATATACATTCTGTGTTTTTATATATATATCTTTCCAATAAATACAGAAATGACAAGAAACTCTGCAAATCCAATACATTGAGTTTTGGCAAGATTTTCAGAACAATTTTCTTGGTACTTGTATGTTTCTTTGCAATATTATGTGGCCACTGGAAAGACGCTGTTCCTCGGAGGTGACTTTGACAATGGTCTGTTTTCAGTTTCTCTGAGCACCCTGAGAAAGAAGTGCAGGATCTCATAGCACTGTCCAGGAGAGGGAAGGAAAGACATTGTAAGGCAATAAGTATTTCTGCAGCTGGAGCTAAGTCAGCAATGACGTTAGTATGTACACCCTGGTGTTACGTCAGCCCTTACAGAGCTGGGAGAATCCCAAGCATTGGACCCCGTCCCTGTGCGCAGAGCGAACAGCAAAGCAAAGACGCCAAGTGCCTCCTGTCAGGGCATCTTTTGTGTTGACATCTGCAAGAAGGGATTCCTTGTGAGCTCTTCAAATTGCACACTGTAATCATCCCCCCTTTAATCTTGGCCGTATCACTTCTCTGTTCTGTCCTCGATGTCAGCTTGACGGTTTCCTTTTCCTTCAGATCAGAGCTGAAGTGAAGACTGAATATTGGAAAACTCAGATTTCCAATACAAGGGGTATTAGACAAAAATGTTATTTAGCTAACAACAGTTATACGTCCCATGAAATAATAGGCTGGGTGAGCTGGTAATCTATCTACACGCTCACTCTGATGTTAAATGCTGGGAAAAACACTTGACAGGCTGCAGAGGAAATAATGAATTCACATGACAATGTGCTTTTTACAAAGTTTTCTTAGAACAAAGCAATGAAGGAAAGCTTTTTGCTTCTTTTACAAAAGAATATATTTCTGCCTGTATTAACATTCCACTTTTGCCCTTGTCTTGTGGCTTAAACTTTTCTTAGGCTATATAAGACAGTCTTTTGTTGAAGCAAATAGTAGAAACCTTTACATCAGAAGGTAGTACCATAATGAGATATGAAGCTGTATCTATCCCTAATTTCTTTCTACTTGCCCTTTCTTTTCCCTCCTGTGTTTCCAGTTCTTTTTTCTACCTTTATTGCTGCTGCTGCTTCTCATGTTTTTTTATTACGACAATGGCTGAACATATAAAATTGTACAGGTTAAAAAACTAGCTCTTTCACAATCTCTTTCACATCTCACCTTGATTCTTCACCCCTCCAAAAAAGAAAGAGAAGGAAAAATACAAACAAAACGGCTTATTTGCTGCATACATAATACCACAAAATAAACCCAGCTGGGATTGCTTTATTCCGGCCGCAAAACCCATCCTTCCCTCCCCTTCTCTCCTGTTCTACAAAGATTCTGCACTCGCGTCTGCAAACAGTAGCGGTAGCATGAAAAAAAAATCTTTTCTCCCATTAACTGTTTTTAAGATACTGCTTGGGTAGGTTTTCCCTGCAAGGTAGTGCAGAGCACAATTAACACTGCTAATAACTCACGTCATTTTAGAAAAACTGAAAAGGCATCATCTGAGAGCATTCGCTGCTTTTCTCTTGCCTTCTGACATCTTACCACAGAGCGGTGCAAACAACAGCGAGTGTTTACAGGTGCAAATCCTGCCTGGCCTTCCTGCAGCACGCTGTAAAGCTGTATGCAGCGGGCTTTGTCCTTCTAGAGGTCTCTGCATATTGCTCAGCTGGGAGCAGCCACCCCACTGCAGGATGAAATGCCTACAATGTGTGGTGTACAATGTGCATAAAGATATATTTGAATACTTTCCTGATTTTCTGTCTTTGTACGGTTTGAAAAGCAGTCCTCCAAAAAAGCTCATATAATCTTACGCTGCTTAGGTGCCCTTGACCGCTGCCCTCTCTAAGTAGACACGTTTAAAATTTGGAAAATCAGCATATGGTTGCGTGTCCATTTGCTCACCCTGCCGTGGTGTCTCTGGCCTCAGTGCCTCCATAAAGAGTCAAGTACAAGCAGAGAAGAGCAGCAGCAAAATATCACCTTCCCAGCTGTAGCCAACTGATTCTCACTGTACTTCATACTTTTACTTACACACCCATCCTGCACGCACACACGCCTGGGGTACCCCAGCAGCCGCCAGTATCTGTCCCGCCACTTATCTCTGCGATGGTTTTTCCTCATTTGAAGCAAGAGTTGCTCTTTTCCAAATCTTGCTAGTTATTGATTGCGTACTCCTCAACTTACCTGGTCATCACGCACTTTTATGTTGTATATAATTTTTTTCTCTCAAGTTACAGTAAAATATCTATTAGCTATAATTGGAAAATTGAACCTCTTTGAGCTGTGGGTAACTTGCATAGCCAAGATATGTTTTGTATGTAAATGGAGCACATTACATGTCTATTGAATTGAAAAGTGACTCCTAAAATTCTCTTTGCCTTTTCTTAAGTTTCGTAACGATTATGCCCTATGGCTAAATTAAGTTTAGAAGCATTTCATCTTCATTTTTGTTTATCTTGTTATATAGTATTATTTGGCTAATTAATGTCTTTTTGGTTTATTTGGCATTCCCAACAATACTTTTTCCTGAAGAATATAATTGAAAAATTAATAAAAGAAAATTTCAATTAGAGATTATTAACCTTCACCTGTTTACTACATTGAGCTAAATTTACATATTTTTAGTTCTTTTACCTTTAAACAAAATAGACAATTTGTGGTTATAATCACAAAGTTCTGATTTTTGTCATATTGCTTTAAATGAAGAATGATGCTATGTAAGTTATCGGGCTTATTTTTCTGGCTTTTATGTTGGAATAACTATATATAAAATTTGTAGAGCTTTGCAGATTATCACTTAAGGGTGTAGAAATCTCTGATGAACAGTGCTTTGTCACAGCCTCCATGGACTTCAAACAGGAATTAAAGCAGTCTCTCTTGGACCTGTGTCTACATTGTAATTAGCGATATCATCAGTCGTTTAGAGTAGTAAGCTCCTCTAAGGAAGACTTGAGATCAATTTTGGTTGCAATATTCAGGTGAATTTGAGACTCTAAATTGTAATTCCTGAGCCTGGTATCTGGATTATGAAGGAAGAAGAGGCAACTGTAACCAAGTGTGATTTATTTTGCATCCAAATGTTTCTCTTGCAGTTTGAGGTTAAATAGATTCAGCACTAGTTACAGACCTCAACTTTCAAATTTTGGACTATTTCTTGCCATGAGGCATGCAGAGACACCACCTAGGACGTTAGGACAGCTAAGGCCCCTCTACCTTCCAGTTAGGTTTCTATGTTTTCCTCGCTTCGTTTTATTCTAGTCTTCTCTTTTGTCCATAGGATTGTTCATATTAGACAATATCACGTTGCTCTAGTATTTGTACTCTTCCCTATAAAAGTAAGTCCGCTTGATGTGAGTGGTGTTTGCATGTGCACGTTTACATACTTTCAGTCAAAATGAGAAAAAGGAAAATATACTGAGATGAAGAAAAGGGGCTAAGTAAATGGGAATCTGATATTTTGAGAGATCCATTCTGCTGTCTAAATCAGCTTGAAGCTCTCAGATTTTTAGAAAAAAAGCAATGTCAGAATATAGTCTTGCTTTATGTTAAAAAAGGATCAAGTTTGCTCATTCCCAGAGTGACGTTTTAAAAGATGTCAGGAGTTCATTTTGATACATTACTGCATTATTCTTGCTGTGACTTGATTCTTTCCCTTTGAAAATGTCAACGTGCATATCTGGTTAAAAAAAATGGAACTGGTTCCATTTAGACATCATGCAGCTGGGTTTAGGATTTTAGATGAACTGATGTGCTGAATAGCTGACGGTAAGGTCTCACAAGGGACATACTTTTGAAGCCATATTGATTGAAACATTTAAATCAAGATTGAACAAAACTGTGGTAAATAGCCAGTGCAAAAGATTTCTAAATTAGTTAGTTTCTCCTTCAAAGGAAGCTGTTGGTTTTAACCTGCTTAAGGTTATCATTTTTATATGGCTTTATTGTCTTCTGAATTAAAATTAAGTACTTCAGGAGAATTGATGTTAGTCTCCTTGAAGTAGGAATATATTTGCTAAATGTAAAACAGAGGGGGAACACACTTTTGGAATATAAATATCTGGTTGTATGGTATCACACTTGTATCACACTTGTATCTCATATATTTCATAGAAGCCAGAGCAGTTAACTGAACATAAATGACATCAAAGAGGTTATCTCATATCTTAGACTCCAAAAAGAAATCCCTGTGCCATTTCTGTGAATGAAACTACCGTGGTTAGCCAAGGGGTGTACACTCTTTGTGTGTATGCATATAAATATATATATTTATAATTCCTTCCATTTGGGGAGACTTCTGTTGCGAATATTTCCATGAATCTTCCTTCCAGGCAGTGGCAGTAACATACACGCACACTAGTCAGAGTGCTGCACAGTCACTTGGGTTTTGTTCCAGCTGGGGTAACATCTGACCACCAGAATCATTGATCTGACAATGGTGTAACTGATGCTGTCACTATACTTGACCCTAAACATCTGTTTACTGTTTACAGCGTTATAGTGATATATTCTTCTCACATCTTCAGGGAAGTCCTTTTCATCTTCCCAATGACTTTTAACGGTGTCCATATTCCTTTGGAGTCATTTTCTGTAGCCTTCACCATCTCCTTAAATGTTAATATTTTCATTTTTCCCTTGATAGCTGATCTTCAAATCTAGTAAAAGTTCACCTTATGTATTTCCTTCTTTTTCTTCCAAAACTATTTCTAAACCATACTTTTACATCATCCTTTTGATTCCCTGTTTCCATTTCTAGATTTTGTTTAATGTCAGCTCAGTTCACCTGCCTCCAAGAACACCTCTTGTTTTAGTTTAAATCTTGACTCTCCCAGTGTCTACTATCTCTCTACCTTTTTTGTATCTTGGGTTCCTTCTCTCTTAGAAGGAACCCATTTTCTCAGCTTTTCTATCAGCTGACTTCTACGGGATCATGATTTTCATTGCGTTCTCTATGTATTTTTCAGGTTTCTAATGTTTATGCTTACAAAACTGAAGCTGCTTCAAACAAATTATCTTCTGTCCTGTAATATGTACTGAGGCTGAAATTCTTGTCATTCTATTCCATTATTTATTAGGCTATATATCAACACATGTAGTCAGAGTAGCATGCACATACAAGAGCAGCTATAAAGGTGGAAAAATATTTTCTTGTAAATTAAAGTTCTCCAGAACCTGACAATCAGAAGAAAAGTGTGTAAAGCTATGCCAGGTCTTGCATCTGGCAAGTTTATGATCACTGTGAATCTTTTATTTTGAGTTTGACAGAATATATGAGCTGCTGTAGTAAATGACACACTTTATAATCTCTAGAAATACTTAATTTCAGGGATCACAGATTTTAAAGGATCCATGAGGAAAGCAGCTGAGTTAGTACTTTACATGGGTGTCTCTTGCATCCATTACCACTAGGTCTTGTCATTTCTTTTAAAAAATAGCTGTAACTCCTGAGGTCATTTGTTCACTGATCTTGACAGACATTGGTAAATTAAGGTTCTGGTAGAAAAACGGCTTTCCTGGTACTTGCAACGTTTGCCAATTCCACCACTCTGTGCAGATAGCTTATCACTTCTGGGTAGTCAGAAGATGTTCAGTGCAACAGCCACAGACTGCCTAAGGATCACAGCCTGAGTCGTGAAATACAAACTGGAGTCTTTCAGAGCTCTGTCAAATTGTGTTGGTCAGACTTTTCTTCTTTTTTTTTTTTTTAAAGCAGCGACACTGGTAGCTGATGTTAAACATTTATAAGTTCTGGTCATACAGCCGAGGCATGCTGTAATCTCTGTGAGAGAAAGATCTGCAGGTTATGTGAGATAGCCAAACGTTTTGATCTTTGAGCTTCTGCGTGATGCTTATCAGTGCAACACCTGAGTGATACAGGTACAGTAAGTACTTTTATTTTTATAGTTTACAGTAGAATAGATAAATGTTACTATATTCATTTTTGAATGAAGAAGTGAACAGTGTAGATGAAATGAGATGCCCCAGGGCTCACAAGAAACCCTTTAGTGGGGCTGGGAATCAAACCTCGTTCTTTCTAAGTTCTCCTCCTCATGGGACCCTGTTAAAACTATGTGAGCAGTACACAGGCATGTGCCCAAAGGCAGTCAGCTGTAGAAACTGAGCCCGTGGAAGTAAGAAAAGGCTGTGACCACGGGCATGTTTTCTCTTTTAATACAGCAGAGAAACTCCTCTCTGAATTCTTCCTGACAGGTGTCAGCAACAGGAATCAGCTACGCAGTTTCAGATATTGTTTCTAAAACAATGTAAAAGCTTTGTCCAGACTTGCTCTCAAATCTCTATTCATTCCCAGGTTTTAAGAACTTTAAAAATCTGAGAGTCACCTTGAGATTTTTCTTGCTACTTGATAAAACTTGTTCCCTCTTGTTTTGCTTGAACTGAAAGATAACGCAAGCCAAGTAGTTCATTATGGATGGCACAGCCATTCCTACAGCCCTGGTTTTAGTTGTGCAGCTCTTCTGCACATGATAGCTCTCCCCTACCAGAGTTTCCTCCCTCTGGTCCAGTCAGGCTCGGAAATGGTCGAATTGTTCCTCCTTCTCTGGACACCAGCTCCAGATTAGCAGCGCTCGTATGGAGGTACATCTCCTGCACGCAACCACCTGTTTCAGTTTCACAAAGTGAGCTTTGTCAGTGAAGCTGATGCATCACGTGGTCTACCCAGAATCTGTTGCTTCTTTGATGGTCATGTTTGGAAGGACCAACCTTCCCAAAGAAATCAAGAGTTTTTTGAAGAAACTAGAGGCCCAGAGCAAAACACGATTGCTGACTAAATTTCTGCTTTTCCCAAGAGTGCCCCTGGGTTTTGCCCTGCCCAATGTAGTTTACCACCTAGTAGGGGATATTTGCCTGGTTTTTATAGGTGTGTTACTAGTACAAACATATTAAGAAATTCTTTTTATTCACAGAATTATATGATATGCTCCAAACAACACATGACAGCACATACTTCAGTAAAAAAATCATAATTAAAGTACATTAGTCCTGTCTAGAGAGGAGCTTTTTTCTTTGTTCCATGCAGGAAAACAAAGTCAGTTGTTCCAAGTCTTATGTTTCTCCTCTTGCATTCACAGCTGAAATCTGTTTGTATTTATCACATATGTCTTCTTCCTGTGTATCTCTTAGAAAACATCTTTTTGAAGACTAGGAAAAATAAAACTAAATATGGCACAATAATATTCCCTTTTAAGCTCAACACAGTAATTTTTATCTATTATCTAGCATATATTAACTTAAATACCAGAAAAATTATACCCTAGGATGAGCTGTGCTGCACATTGAGTTTTAATCTCTTTCTCCCTAGCAACCATCAAAAGGAACAATAAAGGCAATAAATAGCCAAATAGGGCATCAAAAGTGAATAAAAATAGTGTCTATGTTGGGGAAATGGGTCTTTAATCACTTTTCCTCTGATGTCCCTAAAATTGAAGGTTAGAACAATAAGCAGTTTGAAAGAGCAGTTTCAAAATAGTCTCAGAAATGGTCTTAGACTCCAGAACAATAGGTCTTTTCTAAAATAAACACGACAATACCCAAGGGATCCTGCTGCCTTCAAGAAGTTCGAAAGACATCCGTGCTCCAACACGCAGAGAAAGGAGGAGCAGCAGCCTCGGGCCGTGTCTTCACTGCAACAAAGGGATGTCTTTACGCTGTATTAAATACCTCGAGATGGCAGCGGTGAGCGTTGAGATTGCTTTACTGTGACAGCGGGGGCAAGACTAAGGTAATTTTAGCATTGTCATAGGCAATTTGAGGTTATCCTCGAGCTGAGGCACAAAGCACAGTAATTGTTTAAAGTTGGGGTTTTAAAGAACTTTAATGGCCATCCTGGGTTATTTATTTAAATGCAAAATGGCAATGGTTCCCTCATATCCGTGGGAAGTCAAGCCTGACTGTGTTGTACACCGGCAAGCTGACTGCAACCCTATAGCCAGGAATTAAAACTGCAGCTGGTCTGACTTTCTATGTTTAACACGTTAACAGGTTACGTTAAAATAAAGCAAACAACGGTCTCTCTGTTTGGTACAGGCTCGAAGGGTGGGATTCATATTTCCAGGGGTTAGTCCCCAGTTGAAAGGGCTTCTTGTAGTTGACGATGTCTGCATTTGGGTGAGTGGAAACCCAGATAGTTCTCTGCTGCATTGCTCTTTGCTCTCTACACTCTGCAAGGGAGCTGAAGCATATAGAGGTGTACTTCAACACTACGGCTGTCTGTGGTTGGGGGAATTAAATCCCACCCGCAGCAGACCTTCTAGGTGGAAGCAGCAGAGAAACAGGACTGTGCCTGAATCTGTTGAATTTTAGACTTAATTTTGGTCAATGTGAGAGCAATGGGAAGTAAAAAATCTTACTTGACTATGGAAGGAGCCTAGGAAAGCTAGCGGTCTACGTTAGTTGGCTACCATCACAAAGCCCAAACATATGCTACCTCTCCAAGTGAACTGTAGATTTACAGCTGCCATTTTATCACTCACAGCGCTGTGCCTCGTAACAGTTTACCTGTTCAGTCCCTCAGACTGCTGGCGTAACATTTCACAGAAGTCAGTGGCAAAACTTCCACAAGTTTTACAGCCGGAGCTTTGCAAAACCTCACTCCCAAGAGCTCTGACTTAGCACCTGAACGTGATGCCTTGCATCAGAAAGTGCAATTCAAAGATATGAGGGTGCAGTTTATTCTTCATTAATGACCCAAGGCTGTTGTCTGCCTAAAGGCACTATTCATTGCGTAGGTTTTGTCCTGGTCTGTGGGTGGGAATTGTTGCTGCAATTAACTGTGCAGGTTATCTGGGCCATCAGTCCAATCTGAATCCATTTCGTCTTCTTCGTGCTTCTACTCACACCAACAGAAGATGAAGTTTTCAAAAGCGTACCATGGAAGCTGGATGCTAGTTGCATCTTGAACGAATTGTTTACTTTTTTCAATAATTCTTATCTCCTTTATTGTTTTGCTGCTTTTTTATTTCTTAAAATTAAAAATAAATTATTCAGTAGATTAATGATAATGCAGTCAAAAATTAAGGAGGACTTCATGTTGATTAAGAAATACAGTGGACAGGAAATCACTGTGGTTGCTTTCAAAACAAAAAAATCTGATTTGAAGGATTCTGAAATTTGTAAGAACATTCTTACCCTTAAAATACTGTTGAACTAAAAATGCCTTTCAAGGAGAAATGTTTCACCAAAGGCAATTTTGTATTATTGTTTTATTCTGTCTTGTTTTTTTAAAGAGATTTTAAGATTTCCAGTAGGATAAAAAGTATAAATAAAACCAAGAACTGTATTTTTTAGCTCATATTTTTATAGCATCTGCTCTCATTGTTGTTCTGAACTCAAGACACTTTTTGTTTCTTCATTTTTAATTTAGTCTTGCAAGTTCACAGGAGAAAGCTGGCACAGAGAGCTCTCTTAGACTGTTCTTTTGCCCATGTGGGTAACTTGATGAGATACCATGTGCATTTACATTAAGAAGTGTAAGCCTCAACATTTTCTGAGGAAAACCTGTGCAGTGCAGTCAAATGCACTGTTGGGAGATGTAGAAGGATATAGAGGTAAGGAAACATCTCCTTATCTATAATTACCCCAAATTTGCTTTTTGTTACGATCATTCAATTATTACAAATTTTTGTCCATTAAGTGAAAGTGATTTCTCTCCCATTTCATTGCTTATGACATTCCAGTACTTCAAGCTGATTTTCATACGCCCTTTCACCATAGCCTTAATTTAACCAGGCACTAATCTTTTGATCTTTACCCATAAATCACCATGTCCTGTTCTTTAGTAATTTGTTCTTTTCTGTAAATTCCCCATACTTTTTGTGATACTGGCTTTTCAGAAACAGGAACACAAAATTTTAGAGGTTGTCTCATTGGTATATTCAATGGAATCTTTCTTGTGTTGGAGATAAGTAATACTATGTTCCTTGTTCTGCCATAAAATGTTATCTGTCCTGTATAGCTAAAATGTGTATTTGAGTTTCTTGTTTTCTTTTCAACATCAGATGCTTGTGATACAGAACAGATACTGCTGACAGAATCCAGCGTAGTCTTCAACTGGAAATCATTCTGATAGCGGAACTTCCTCTACCTCCACCAGTCAGTGACTGGTGAAGCAGACACAGTACACTTGCCCTTGGAGAGCACACTGTCCCCGCACGTCATTTTGCCTTCTATCTATACAATTGACTGCAAAAGAGGAAGACTAGAGCCTGTATGTTAGATGTATGTTTAAATAGCTGTAGACACTGTATCTTTAGATAGCTGTGCATGGAAATCGTCACTATCACTTATGTTTCAACCGAACATCATTGCTGATCCAAAGGCAGAATTCTGGTATGTTTTCCTTCAAAGAAATTAATTAGAAACATGATACATGCAAATGCATCATTAGTTTTACCAAGTTGAAGCTTGTGTACTCAAGTGGCTTTTTGAAACAATTAAATTATTATGCATTATATTTGCAATCAAACCTTTGCAGTAACCCTCACAAAGAGTAAGTTTGCTACAAGAGATGGAAAAAAAAAGATGCAGATTTTTACTCAAATTTAGCCTTTCTTCTCTTTTGTGAATTATTTGCAGGCAGAAGTGAATTTCTGTAAACTTGTCTGTTGCTAAAGGTTGTGTCAGAAACCACTCTGTGTACGTACTATAGCTCTGTGGCAGCAATTTATGTTCAGAAAAAGTGAAATTTTGAAGATTTTAGTGTGACTACTTCACTGTGGGAATATATAAATGCTTCCAAGTACATCAGTGACCAAGCTCTTTGATGCACACAGGGAACTTGTCACAAGTGCCTTCTCTCTTGTTAGCCCTTCAGGCAATTCAGACTTCTATTTTTCTCACCAAGCACACACTTCTGGCAGAAGCTATGCTCTCTCTTGGAAATTATCCTTCAGCAGTCACATCTTCTAGTCTTCATCTCTTATTTTCTTCTTATCTTTTTCCAAAGTCAGCTTTACCTCTGAGGAAATGATGTCCATCTGGCTAGCCAACCCCACCTACAGCATACACGCTTTATCCTCCTTTCCTCCCTCATAACCATCATTAATCTGTAGCACACAACCTCTTTGCATATGGTTTTGGAGATATTTAAAAAGCTAGGAGGGAAGAGGATGATCTCAGACAGGTACTGCTGAAGAAAAATTATTTGTCTACGTATGTTGCCGGAGAGCAGCCCCGATACCAGGCAGCAAAATAAGAGGTTCTGTGGAATCAGAGGAGTTTCCTTTCCACTAATGGATTCCTCTAGTCCTGTTGAAATGGTCAGTATGATGGAGCAATCAGGGCTGACAGATGCCCAGTGACTTCTAGAGCAATGATTTTGTTTCATCTAAAGAGATGAAAAGCAATACTGGCTGACACAGCAAGATCTCTGGAGCCTTTCTTAGCAGGATATGACTTTCTACACTTCGCTCCTAAGCGCTCAGTATCCCATGGCAACCTCTTTTCTTCAGGGAGCTTTAGATTTTGACATATCATTAATACATGAGTCCAGGAAGCAAAGCTGCAAAGCTGGAGATCGGTTCATGGATTTAGCTGAGGTGAATAGCAAGGAAATGTAAAGGCAGGCCAAAACCAATTTTATGGTCTTTCCTTTGGGATTAAGGCCCAAATTTGTTTGCCTGGTAATGAAGAAAAGTTAACACTTGCAGGAGATAGCAGGTGCAGGTAAAAATTGTAGAGGAGAGGTGTTTTTAAAGAAAAAAGCTGCAAGATAAGAAGGCCAAGCATTTTTAGAAATCAGTGTATTTGACAGCATGGGCCGTTAATTAAAAAAGAGGGGTAGCGACATTCATTCAGTAGAGACGTACTGCACAATGTCTGATGCAGAACAGAATGAATGAGAGGGCAGGAAGACCACTGGTGAAAAAATAAGCTGAAGTATAAACTTCATGTATTCATGTATACTTCAGTATATAACAGACTGAAACACGGTGTGGAAATTGCAAACTGCCTCAGTTCGTCCCTTTGGGGTGTTGAGTCTTCAGCTGCTGGAGTGTAGTTGTTCACTTTTTTGCCTCCCAATCACTCTAGCACAGGCATTTGCAAGGTATGAGACCTTCACCCACAAGCTGTGAAAGATGATACGGAGACGATAAGAAGCAAACACGACATGCGCTGACTGTACTATTCAGGATCATAGTATCATTCATTGACTAACCTCTACCTTTAATTTCTCTCAGGCTCAAAATATGATGATTGTGCAAGAAAATCCAAGTCCCCTTTCCTCTGGAGTGCACATGGCCTTACTTAGAAAGAAAGATACAAGTTTTTAGGAAATTGCCGAGTTATTGCCTGTCCATGATAGGTTTATATCAATATTTGGATTGTATAGGGAGAAAAGATGCATGGATGTAAGTATGGAACCAGATTCTTCCAGTTTTATTTATGAGATGCAGGATCTTATTCCCCCAGATCTTATTGCCTCCAAGATGCTTGCTGGTTTAACTGAAGGCAGTTTCTGAAGTAAAGGCCAGATCCACGAAGACATACAGGGAGATGAAATACATTTATTAATTTGGACCTGAGCTGTGTCTTGGTGCAAAGTTGGCACAATGTGGCTTCAAATTTAAAAAATAGCTATTTGTGGTTGTGGGTGGAAGGAACTCTGACAGGAAGGAACTCGGGGACTTCTAAAATTAATTCCTGGTGGAGTAATTTCCCATGGCATTGGTAGAAGCTCGTTTATTCCAGAGTAGACATGAAAAGCAACATGTATACTTTATCTTTAGAAAACAGATGATAGGTTCTGTAAATTCTTGACTC
Organism: Phaethon lepturus; assembly: GCF_000687285.1. Lineage (NCBI taxonomy): Eukaryota > Metazoa > Chordata > Aves > Phaethontiformes > Phaethontidae > Phaethon > Phaethon lepturus. Next base: position 7,473 of record NW_010554247.1, on the reverse strand, counting down.
TCATATCTTATTTTACTAACATTGACACAGAGCAAGGTGTCTGAATGAATTTTGGACAGACATGCTGCTTCTGCTCATGCTTTATTGCAAAGAGATATCTGAAGTGGCTTGTCAAGTAATTCAAACAGAAGGACCTGCTTCACTGTTTGTGATTAATAGTTTAAATGTAAAATGATGATCATTTGTATTGACATGGTAGCTTCACTTAGGAAGTAGCGTTAGCAAAGACCATTCTGACTGAATGCAGTTTAACTGCAGAACATCTGAGAAACGGTAAAAGAGCATTTTAGATACTGAACTTTCTAAATTAGGTCTGACATTTTGCATTAGTTCTTCAGTCTTAGATTATCTAAATACGTCTAGAAGATTTTGGGAGAGAAATGTCATCATGTGTTCTGATCACTGCCTGGTGTAATTTTCCTTAGGACAAAATAATATTTTATACAGTAGCACAGTTAATTTGTCCATGTCCAGCCTGAAATTTCAACTTTAAGATATTAGGGAAAGTTGAGAGAGTGTAACTTGCTGGAGTGTTCAAGAAGCCTGTCAGGAAAAAAACAACAATAATTAAAAATACTTCTGAGTAAGATCAGTATGGAAAACCTTACCTAAGCTGCCATACGTTTTTTATCGAGCCTGAAAAAATTATATGTCCAATTTTAGAGAAATGCCCCTGGCAGATATAAGATCCCCTCGAGGCTGTGAAATGCTGCGGTTCTTCAGAAAATGACCACCGTACTTCTAAAGTGGGAAGTGCCGGGCACTTATGTAGATGAAAGGCTACTGCGATTTTTAATTTAATTCACCATACCTGCTTAATCATAACTGAGTGCTTAGAACCTTGAACAGATTTTCTGCACAATGTCATCTCTTTGTGCAGTCACAGTCACACAGTGTGCCTTGTTCACCTCTCATACCCAAACTTTTAATGATTAAGTGGTATGGTATAGTGCTGTTAATTCTGGTAGTTTTGCTGCAAGACATGTAGCCGTACATTTTCCTTAAATCTATAGCTCTTGGGAGAAACCAATAGAAAAAACTTGATAGTCTTCATGTTGCAGAGCAAAGTGGGAAAATATGGTCTTGCTGCATTTTAGAGGAGCAAAGTCACATTTAAAATTTGCAGGTTTGTGATTAGACAGCTTGTGTTTGGCTAATAGTTACTGTCCTGTTTGGAGCTGATGACAGAAATGAAATGAGATCCTCAATTGCAGGTTGGTGTTTGTAAATGCAACTTTGATGTAGACAAGAATAGCTACAGTAAGTAGTGATGTGGTGTCCTCAGAACATTAAAAGTGAATTACCTGTGGTGGCTATCGTGGTCCAACACTTACCCTTCTTCCCATGTTTGTCAAGGGGTGGCTTCTCACAAAGTGGATGCAAATCGATACTCGGGAATCCTTCTGCTCTTTGGGGAATTTGCTTTTCTGTGCACAAACTGAAAGTCTGAGCCTGACCTGGTGAGGTGTGGGGCACGCACTGTGCATTGCTGAGCGTATGTGGAAGGTGTGGGACTAATTGGGGAATGTTGAGTCAGAACTTGACGTAGGAAAACGTGCTCTGGTTATACTTTAATATGCCTCTAATATATCAGGACTTCCTGCTATTGAAAGACATTTAAATGAAAAAAGGCCCAGAAAAATTGCAACAACTGAACAAAACGAGCATAAGTATGCTAGTTTTCGTTGTCAAGCCATCAATTTGAATTGCCTGTACATTAGATGCTTTTTATAAGGGTAGTAACAAGCAATATCCTACAGACCTTGATCACATTAAGATCAAACAATCATACAACTACTGGGGAAAAGAGGGGGCAGCTGCGAGTAGCGTGTTTTATATCATGTCTTTTTCAGAGGCAGGATCCATGTCAGAAACAGCAGAAACAACAGCAACGAAAAAGGACTTTCAGCAGTGACCAGTCTTAGGTAAACTGACTGGCTGCAGATGGCCTCATAAATACTAAACCAAATAAGTGATAAAAGCAGCTTCATATATCCTTTCTGTACTAAGATATATATACCTGAGTGGGTCTTGTTGTCTTTATGCATTTTAGTTTTGTAGACATAATACATAGCAGAAACCCCCTTGTGATATGACTGGGAATTTTTAATTTTAAATTAATTTTAAAGGTACTGAAACACAAATACATAAGAGGGGTGAGAATGCTGATATGTAGCACATCTTTTTCTTCATCCCTCACCGCTCCCTGTCACTGGAGATTCTTAAATCAATTTTGTTACATGAATATTTTTAATTGATGCTATTTTTCCATTTGATTGAAAACTGCTTACCGGTTCTGCAAGCAGAATAGAAGAGCTTAAGCTTGCTGCTCACACAGAAGTTGCAGCTGGAAGATGCTATGTGTGTCTGTACATATATAGAAAGAGGGAAAAGTTGCTGGTTCCAGGTAGCTGTGTTGCCTTAGCCCTACTTCAGTCCCTCAAGTTCCCTTCCCACGTCCTTTCTGATCCTCCTACGAGGCAAAAGAGAACACGTACTGTGTGTGGTGTAGTGCTTCCTCAGCCGGGACTGAACGTCCAGCCAACGGATTCAGGTTTCTGTAGCAGCCCAAGGCTTGCTGTCTCTCAATTATTTGTGGGTTAAAGCAAGGTAGCAAAGCAGAGTGCTGGGTCTAAAAGTTATCTGTGCTTTTTGTACAGGTCCTTCTGAGCTGTCCTTTGAACTGCTCAACTGTTACATGACTTCGTAATACTCCTCGTCACCTGGTGCTCCTCTCCTTGCACTGGCTGGGCAGTGGCAAGTCATCAGAGATGTTTCCTGTCTCTGAGCACAGGACGTGTGGGGGCTTTCTACGTGACTGAATATACTCATGATGTCTACCTGTTTTTTTTTTAATTTCCAAGTCTGAAGCAAGCTCAGAAACTAGGCAACAAAACATTTAAAAGCTTTCAACATACCTAAATATTTAAATTTGGGGTAGCTGCTATTTTGGGCCTTTAAGCATCATGTTCTGCTCAAGCAAAAAAGGAATGTACTTACAGTGTGGCACAGATGAGTGATGCAAGGTGTCCAAGCAGGGTTAATATCTTTCATTATATCCCTAATAAAGTCAGCAAGATGGACAGGCTTTTGGCAGCATGGTCCTTTATCTATGTCATATATACAAATGAGTGTGCAATAGGGAGTCTACGTAGCAGGATGTGTTACGCTTTAGTTTGATCTTTGTATCCATTGATTTTTGTAAGCTGACATTTAAGTGAAGGAAGAATACAGTCCTATTTCTGTCTGATACAACCCTATCATGTAATAGCTCCATTTTTTCAATACCCCCTTCAATTTATATGGCCCCTACCTGGTTTTGCATGTAACAGCAGCCCAACGAAATTTTACAGGATTTTGGTAGTTATGAAAGCACACACAGATTTTACAGCCTGTTGATAGGATGGAAAGGTACAATTTTAGCTGTATCCTAGACATGCAGAACCAGAAACCTAAAGAGAATTAAAAAAAAAGGAAATCTATAGCTATTTTCTTAAATGCACAAAGTTGAAAAAACAGACTCAAGTGCCTATTTGGCTGGGGTATGTAGCATCTTCAGAAAGGCCCTGGCAGTTCAGCCATTCTCGTACTCTGACATTCTTCAGTCATCAGTGTCAATGCTATGACCCAGAGCAATGCAAATAAGAAGTAAGAGGTAAATACAGATGAGAAATAACAAATGTCTTTATGTATCTAGTCCTTGCTCTCTCAAAGGTGTCATTGAGCAGGATCATCTTCATGATTCTTCATATTTTTGTAATATTAGAGCAATTGTCAGAGAAAGATTTTTAAATTATACTCCAGCTGATCCTGCTTTTTTTTGTTGTTAAATGATGTTTGCTGTCTCAAACTGCCTGTTAGTTTTGCAGCAGATATTTTTTATGCCTTATCTTTTCAACTCCTTTCTCATTTACCTTCAGGTCTTTGGAGTGGTTGCAGTTAATTTTTGTGATTTTTCAGAGTTCAGTAGAAAGAAGACAAGTAGCAGAATTAAAACAGTGATGAGAAATCAATATTACAGTGCTGGACACCCAAAAAATCTATGGACCACCGAAATGGGAATTCTCTGAGGTACTGTGCAGACACTGCACTCCCTCGATGCACGTGTTTTGTCCTTTAGCTTCTTCAAATAGCTGGATGGGAAGCAAAGCCTGAAGGTCACATCGTGTTGTTCTGCAGGTGGCATGGCGTTCATCACTGCACCAAGTCTTTGGCTCTGTTGTATCAGCACTTCTTCACGTTTTGTTTACTCTTCCTGTCTCCCCTACCTCTATGTGTGGTGGGAAATCTTTGGAAAAAGCTAGCTTCTGCTTTCTTACTCTTGTCCTTAAGTATAGCAGATGGCAGCTCTGTTTCAGAGCATGCTCTAGCAGACTTTTACTAATACTTAGTAAGCACGGTCTTTCAGGCTTTGCTTTCAGTCCTGTGGCAGCTCCCCATCATTAATTGTTATTGTTTTCACTAAAGTCCTTTTGCTGAATTGGTCAAAGTAAATTCCATGGTGACAGACTTCAAAGTGGAGAGTGTAGCTTTACTTCTTAAATGGAAAAACAGTAGGATCTTTGTGTGTATCACAGATCATTTAACATCTGCTCTTGTATTTTACCTATGATAATGACCTTTCATTAACCAAGCATCTTAATTTTTGAGACAAATAACTGCATCATCATTGGAAATTAATATCTTTAGTATCTTATTTTTTTTCATGATTACTTGTGTGAATCGCATACTACAGATCTAGGGCTAATGTTTTGCAGTTAATAAAGAAGCATGCCAGACTTCTGATCTACAGAGAACAATCCCCAGACCTGCTACACTAACACTCACTTCAGCTTTCACTCAGTGAGGCTAGAGATGGAGTTGTGCTGCAGTAATTATCTGTACAAGAGGAAGAGAATCTGGAGTAAATGCTGCACACAATTTCTTGACTCAGCAAATTACTGAGCACATTAATCCTCCTCCCATGGGTTTGACTTCCCTCCTAAACCTTTCAGTACTGTAGAGTCACTGGAGTTGCAGAACTCTTGCTCAAACATGCCCAAGCGCCGTTTTCAGCACACTTTACACTTAGCCCAGTTTCGGTTCCTTTAGAAGTGCTCCCCATCACCCAACATCATTTATTTTCCCGATAGTTAGTAGATAGTGTTGGCAGCCTCCTGAGTGTCCTCCCTTCAAGCTCTGTATGGTGGTAGCTGGAGTGTGTAACTTTATGAAAGTAAAAAGGACAGTGTGAGGCTGGAAGAAAATTAGGGAGCTTTAGAGGTTTTCCTGAGATTCACTGGAACTCTCGAATGAGCAAAAGTAATGCCAGTAATATTACCCAGGAGGTCAGTCATCCTTCCTGCCTTAAAGACTCAACTGCTACTGATACTTCATAAAGCTATGTATCTCTCTGTGGAGTTTAATAGCCCTGGTTTTTTATGGCTGATTTTTAGAGAAAACATAAAGTAAATGTCACTTGTTTTCTCTCCCTCCCCACCAGTTACTGCATTGCTCTCCAATGCTCTATGGCACTGACTGCAAAGCTTAATGTTGATGGACACATGTACAGTCCAAGACATGGTTTCCCACCCATTTTTACTGGAGCTATTCCCATTCAGAGGAATGGGCTGACAGAAGTATCCTTCTGGAGCTCCTTTGAATTACATGGCAGCTGCTGTGGTGAGATCGTCAGCACAGAGGAGATATTTGCAAGTGCTATAGGTCTGGTTGGAAGATCAAGACTGCAGACTGGGGGGCCGGGATTAAGACTGTACATGGGGTTCCTCATGCCAGGAGTGTGGTGAGCTCCAGCAGTGGCGTCTTTGCTGCTGAGGATTTTGCAAACCATTCCCAACTTTCTCCTTGTGATTGTGAGGTGCAGTGGACACCTCCAAAGTTTGTTTTTCTTACATGCAGGAGCACACATTTTCTGTTTCCTAGATGAGTGGAAGGTGTTGATGAGTGGAAGGTGTTAATGAGTGGTCTGATGGGGAGTCCCTTCTCCTGGTAGAGTTGTGAGAAAATCTAAGAATTCAGGACTAAAAACTGGTTGCAACCTTGTGAACAGTGTGAAAAATGGAAGGAAAAAAACATAAGGCATTATGTTCAAAGAAGTAACATAAACCAGAACCCTGGTGATTTCCAAAACCATATGATAAATGAGAGAAATGCAAGGAGCACAGTATCTCAGGCAAGATTCCCAGTGGATCCCTTGACCACAAATTGGAGGCAGAGCTTGAGGATTGAGCTCTGGGGTGAGCCCACCTCTGGCTGAGGCATTTGGCAGGGCCAAGTGCAGGTCTTACCCTGGCTCTGGTCTGGAAGCAGGATTAGTTCTCTGGGGCCTGGAGACTTTGCACAGCTGCAGTGTGAATATCCCAAATATGGATCCATATAATAGATCATAATACTGAAGGTATTAAACCATAGCTGCTTGTGGAGGACTTTGTCATCATCAATACTGTTATTTTGCCTCTTATAGAAGTAAAACCAGAGATTTCACAACCCTGCAAAAGCTAATCATGACCTGCAGAAAGCTCTGTTTGTGAAATCCCTTGGAGAATCATGATTTTAAGCAGCAACTTGTATGAACAGTGATACTGAGGAAACAGTACTACTGACCTAACTCAAATGGTTTGGCCTAGATGGGTATAACACTTCATAAATATTAATGACTTATTACATTTTTGAAGTATTTATGTTTTTATATATAGAAATTTTAATGTATCTAATTCAATGTGCTTAGCACTTGAAATAACACTGTTTTCCCCTATTCTTAGGAAAAAAAGTGTATAATATGTCTGATAATGCATTGTGTCTTAATAAACATACACATCCATCTGCTTCTGGGAATAGTAATGGAGGATCAAATTCTGCTTTTAAGAGGATTTGTGTAAATATTTCCATCAAAGTCCAGGACTTACGTCTGACTTACCGTCATGTAACTAAAAGAATTAAACCCAGAACAACCTGCCTTCTTTCTAAAACTTTTTTTTTGCCTAATCATAAACTATGCACTCATGTTTGAAAGCTAAAGTAGCTTGTAAATATATTACTGAAGACAGACATAAGGTGAAACAGATGACTTAACTGGAATCTGAGTTTCTGAACTAAGCTTATGGGGAATTTTAACTGCGTATTGAGAGGGTACTGATCTCCAGGTCTCAGTTTTCTATTGGGAATATGTCAGCTAAAATGGTTTAGACTACTCTGTGTACTACCTGGACAGCAGGTGCCCACCAAAGCCACTCTGTCACTCCCCTCCTCAGCTGGGCAGCAGAGAGGGAATGCAACAAATAATTTGTGGGTCGAGATAAGGGCAGGGAGATCACTCAGCAGTTACTGTCATGGGCAAAACAGACTTGACTTGGGGAAATTAGTTTAATTTATTATCAATCAAAATCAGGGTAGGGTAATAAGAAGTAAAACCAAACCTGAAAACACCGTCCCCCCACACCTCATTTCTTCCCAGGCTCAACTTCACTCCCGATT
>NW_010554246.1:0-20836 GCF_000687285.1 Phaethon lepturus | reverse complement strand
TCCCACCGTCTATGTCATTGATGAAGATACTGAAATAGTACTGGTCCCAGTATACAGACCCCTGAGGGACACCACTCATCGCTGATCTCCATCTGGACATTGAGCCATTGACCACTACCCCCTGGATGCAACGATCCAACCAATTCCTCATCCACCCAACAGTCCTCCCATCAAATCCATCTCTCTCCAATTTAGACAGAAGGATGTTGTGGGGGACCATGTCAAAGGCCTTACAGAAGTCCAGATAGATGACATCAGTAGCTCTTCCCTCGTCCACCGATGTAGTCACTCCGTCGTAGAAGGCCATGAGGTTGTTCAGGCAGGACTTGTCCTTGGTGAAGCCATGCTGGCTGCCGTGAATTCCTTCCTTTCTAGGAGGATCTGCTCCATGATCTTCCCAGGCACAGACGTAAGGCTGACAGGTCAGTAGTTCCCAGGGTGCTCCTTTCTACCCTTTTTTAAAAATGGGTGCAATGTTTCCCTTTTTGTAGTATCCAGGGACTGCCATGATTTTTCAAATATCATGGAGAGTGGCTTGGCAACTACATTAGCCAGTTTCCTCAGGACTCTGGGCTGCATCTCATCAGGTCCCATAGCCTTGTATATGTGTATGACATTTCTGCTTCCTTATTAGAGCTGACCTTAAATTAGTAGAGTAACTACAGCAGATCTTCACCTGGCACAAGACAAACATCACCTTAAGAGGGCTGAAGAGCATTAGAGGATTTTCTCTAATTTAGGGGTGGCAGAGGGAACTTTCAGGCAACGTTTGGAGGGCTCTTGAGGAACTACACTTGATGGTGGGCCATGGGCAGTGCTGGAAGCCAGAAAAGCATGCCAGAGCGGGGGATGATGGCTGCAGAGGTTTTGAACAGTGAGTACTAGACAAAAGTTGAACAGCTGTCACACAGCTGAGTCTTTTGGTCTATGTGAACTAAACTGGGAACTTCAGAGTAGCTCAAGATGGCATTAGTTAAAGACACTGTAACCCATCCCTTCTCAGTGATTCTTCACTGCATTAAAAAGAAATCTAAACAATCCAGTCTGCACCCTACTCTTACCATGCATCCTTGTGCATGTACTCCCAAAAGCATATTCAAATACCCAACCACTCTGGAGGAAAACATTAAAATCTTTATTAAAATACAATTAAGCACTTACAGGGTGGCTTTGTCTTTCTGAAGGTGACACAAATACCCATGAAAGCCTCACAAAATCCCTGTGAGGTAGGTTTTGTCTTATGTAATTATGTGACTTGCACAAATAAAAAGATGATGCTGTTTAAATGCTTATTTGGAGATAGTGACTTTGATTTCCCTGCTCAGGCACAAAATATGTTGGTTTCTATGATGTGCTTCCAGCACACCTAGGAAGACAGAATGGCATGGAAAAGTAATGGAAACAACCAGATGTAACTGAAACCAGCAGTGCATGGGTTAAAGTGCAGTTCTAACCTGAAAACTTACAGTATAAAAAAGAGCATCAGAGGCATCTAAAGTTGTCGGATCTCAGTGGCCCCTGGTCAGATCCTGCCCAATTGAAAAGTGACAAAGGCTGTTTGAATGGTCAACTTTGCAAATGGACGTGTGACAAACCAAGGGCTTATGGGACTCTTAACACCACTGACCCACCTGCAGCTGCCCTGTCTCAGCAGTTCCCACAAGAGGAGAAAGCAGAGGCAATGATGGATCTTAGAGCTTCTGCTTGCCTTCAGGCTTATTAGGAAGGACATCACACAGGCATCACTATCCGAAAGATATGGCACAAAGGCCAAGGAGTGGACTGTAAAGCAACCAGCTAGGCCAATGCAGAAATGTGGAAACCCCTTTGTACTGTGAATCTCAGAGCAGAAGTTGGAAGGATCACAGGGAAGTGCGGAATTTGATTCTGTCTGAAGCAGAAGATATTTCTTTGCTCCCATAGAATGCAAGGTCAGGACAGGTTTCTTTCAAATGAGATGGCATAAATATCTTCATACAGTGTCTTTCAGCATGGGTCTATTAAAGTAACAGTGACTTACACTTGCTTTCATTTCACTGCTGTAGTTGCACAGGAATAACAGCTTCGCTATAGAGCAGTGACATCAAGAGCGGCTTTACGCCCTCTGAAAAGTACATGCTGCAAGTAGCAGAAGGGAATGAAGTCAATGTCTCAAGTTTTTTTCTCAGACCTTCCAGGAACTATATCCCTCCCGTGTCAAAGCACATCGTGGCTTATATTTCATGCAAATGCTGCAATGTGTTTTCCATGGGCACGTCTATTCATGCACAAGAACTTTGAACCACTGAGGCTCTGCATCAAAGAACATCAAAGCTTATTGCAAATGCTGTCCAGGGTCAGATCTGGGGGTCTCACTTCCTTGAAGAACTCCCAGCTAGTGACGATGTCTTGGAGGATGTCATGCTTGTGTGGCTCTTTTGGGAGCCTGCTGGCTGGGAGGGTGTTTTCTTTTTGATCACTGGAGTTTTGTTCTTGCTTTTAAATACCTTATTGGGGTCCAGCTTGTTCACAAAGGAATCAGCTTCTTCGGAGAGGAGAGCTGTGTTGATGGTTATGGGTTTATACATGTTAAACCATTGCTGAAAAGCAGGATGGAGGGGAAGGAAAAGGTTAAAATCAAACTGCAATTAGACATTTCCACCCTGTTCCCCCTCACTCCTGAGACTTGATTTTAATCATACACCACTTATCAGTTTGCAGTTTACAGGACCACGCAGAGTGCCTTGTGATAAGGACACACAAGGCACAGCTACAGCCCTGGAACTGCCCCACATTCCAGATAGGGAAGAGGAGAACCAGACACAAACCTAATACTACCTTTCCTGCACTGTGACTCCAATCAGGAGCAACTCCTGATTTAAATCACAGGAGGAAAAGCAAAGCGAGGGGATGAACCTAAAGCACATTTATTTAGATTCAGAGATGCAGAAAAGATTAAAAAAACCTTGGAATTTAAAAGTGCTTATAAATTGGAACTAAACTAGTTGAACTTCTCAAAATACAGCTTCCATCCCTCTCTTCACACATACAATAATACAGGTTTTTTAACACTTTACACAAAAGATTTTGTGTTTGTTTCTCTTTGGCCTACGGACTGCTTCTCAAACGTGGGAAGATGTTTTTCCACTCTATACTTATGCAAAGTACTGACAAGCTGGATCCTTTTGTCCTACCTTGGCTTGGGGGCTGACCCCATAGCTGGTGAAGGCGTACTGCCACTGTGGGAGACCCAGGTGGGTAATGAGCAGGCGGTAGTAGGCTGTGAAGGTTTTGGTGAGGAAATGCCAATACAGAGCTCTGTCCAGGAACCATATCTCTGTGTCCGGGGAGACAACTAGAACACAAGAAGCACAAATTACACTGTTGCTTTGTAGTGACAACATCAACCCCTGGCCATTATCAGGTGAGAGACACAACCTACTTATCAGAAAGGCTGCAGCTTCCAAAACACAGCATCCTTGACTAACATAGATGATTATCCAGAGGCAATGTGGTCTAATGGTTAGAGCATGGGAACTGAAAAGGACTTGGTTCTGCTCCCAGCCTTACTAAAAATACTCATGCAACAGCCATTTTACTCACTTTCCCCACCCTAAAATGGATGCAATGCTATTCCTTCCAAACCTGGGATGGATGCACTACATGCAACATGCTTGGACATCAGCAAATTTGTAGTGTAAGTAAGTTCAAAGTACAATTATGGCAAACATTTATCTGCCCCACAAAACAAAAAGCAACTAACTCAATCGTCAGTCATCTGGATTACTGAATAGAGTCCAGAGTCTGGAAGTCATGGGAGTGTGTGCTGCCAACAAAAACACATTTGGAAAATTTTTCCACAGTGATCAAATATTTCTCCGGTGGCGACATCCCTTGAAGAAATCACTATCAAATTACCAGCATAAAAAGAAGTGATTTTACTTGGGAAACCGAGATGCTGAACACTGTCAATTAAACACACTGGCCCCTGTGCTGTCATCAACACCTGTAAAAGACGCTCCCTCCCCTTGCCCAGGTTATTCACTGCATGTGCTGAAATCACTAACACTGGAAGGCAAGAGGACAACTGAGAAGTTTCTGCCTTGGGAGTTGTAGGCACACCCAAGTAAAGACACAAGATAACAACCAAAGGGTTTTCTTAAGAACAGCTATATGACAATTGCACACCCCCACACAGCAAACATACATATATACACATTCACCCAGTGACCTGTGCACTGTGTCAGATGACAACTATGGGTGTTTCACTAATCACTGACTGATAACAGTTTTCTGTGTATCTGTCAGAAGAGACAGCTCAGCTCACATCTTTTATTCTCCTGTTCAACTCTTCCTGCCAAATTTTGACGTTGTTAGCATCTGAAGGCTCTGCATCCATGCACACGGTGGAAGAACCAGTCTAAGTCTGTCTCAGTGAGCTAAGGACCTTTTTTACAATCTACCCTTTGCTTCTAAAAGGAGTTACAGCCTTTCTCACCAAAATATAAGGAAATTGTTCCAAGACATGCAAGTAACCAGAGAAATGTTAGCGGCTGAGCTCAAGCTCTCTGCATTATTTCAACATGGTCATCTGTAGGTCCCATGTGAATACTTTCCTGTTTCAGTATGCAAGTATGCTACACATGCAGAAATCGTAAGTTACAACTCAGATTCAACCACTAGCAGGAGTGAAAATGTTAGCTCTAATTAAGTCTATGTAAGGTTTAGTCCCTGACATCAGTGGAGATAGGACATCCCAGTAAATGTTCATCTGCAAATTATGAAGAAGATCAGAAATGTAAGAAGATTCTGCACATGCGGCCTCCAGATATGATCCAAAACAGGAGATTGCTAACTTTGCTCTTTTCAGTCTTACCTGGTTTAGCATGCTTATAAACAAGACAAACTTTCCCATTCCCATTGCATGGGTCTAATTCAAAGATAAGACTACGAGAATCAAAGTGTGGCTTCTCTTGTTTGTCTCCATTACCTGAAAACAGAAAAAAATCTTCATGAAACATGTTTGGAAAACTGACTGTGACTCAGCTGCAAAAAGTCAATCTGTTTGATACGTATTAATATATTAGCTGAGGAAGAACTAAACCAAACTATTATCCTCATAGTTCTTAGAAAGGATTAAGTTCCCCGTGTTTCAAAAAAAAAAAAAAAAAAAAAAAAAGTGAGAAAAATTTTAATCTCTATTAGCAAAACAAAACACAGAGTCAAAATCCGATGGCTGAAAAAAGACATGGGACTGCCCTCTAGTCCTCCCCTGACATAAGTAAGATCAACTTTTCAGATGTCACTCCTGAGAGGTGCTTGTCTAATGTTTTCGTAATGTCCTCCAGTGTTGGAGATGCCACAGTCTCCAGGCAGTCAATCCAAATATATCGTTATCACTTAGAAGTTCTCCTCATGTGGATCCTGAATTTTCCTTGCTGCAGTTGAAGCCCATTACTTCTGTTCTATCCACTAGCTCATTTTGCCCTACTTTCTTTTTTTCTGAAGGAGGTAAGGGAGAACAGTTTGTTCTTTTTCTCTTGACAGAAGACCTTGTGGAACTTGAAGATATATACATTTCTTCATATATTCCAGTGTGACATCGACATCCTTCTTAACAGCCACATGACTTGACTCATACTCAACCTGTGACCCACAACCACCACAGAGACTTTCTACAGGACCATTTTGGGATTGTGTAGCTGCAAATTCTTGCAGAATATAATTTTGAATTCTAAAGCTGCTGGGGAAGAAAGGGGACAAAAGACCTGAACTCTTCAGAAGAGTTTTCCATGAAAGTCAGGATTAGAACTCTTGTAGGGATGTAACATTTTCTCAGTGTACCTTATAAGTGCATCAGTGGAGGTTTGAGTGGCTAAATGGAAGTAGAACTTGGTCCATTTCATTACAATGGCTAGATGATCAGCACTGCAGCCAAGCTGGAGTGTACAAAAAGAAAATTTCAGCCACATTTAGAAGCTACAAGAGCTATAGAGATTCAGAGATAAGACTGAAATCAAACAGCAATTTTTTAAGGAGTCAGCATGACACCTGGTTCTGTTCTTTTGTTCTTAATTCTTCCAGTCTTCTTAGACTGTAAGTGCTCTGAGAAAAGGAATGGGCTTTTTTCTTCTTCCCCCCAAACTGCAGGATGCTCAGCATTTTTAGGCAATCTGGAAACACACATCATGAATCACTGGAGGAAGCCTCAGTTAAAAATTTAAATAGGGAGAAGGCAGAACAGGAGGGCTGCCAGGCTGTCAAAAGAGCATGCAAATAATACTAGCGACCAGCAGCATTAACAATCCCCATGAGATTCACAGCATACAGATCTGTCTGTCAAGGCTGTAGGGGACTAATAGCACATATAGTAGATCCAGTCCAGGAGACGAAGAAAACCCCATCTACTTGGAGTCACCTTTTCTGTTGCTATATCCGTGTGCTGTATCTTAACATTACTAACTAACATTAGTTGCTAACAGAGCAAAAGGGAGGAGACAGAGCACATTTTCTGGCCTGTTAACAGGACTTTACCTTCCTCGTCTGTGTCATCTTCCAGGTCAGCGAGAGTTGGTGCATTAGGCAGAGTGTACACAGAGGAACCCCCAAGCCGACATAGCTTTGAGACACTATTAATCACCATGGAGCCCAGGGGCATCGGAGTATCTGTAAGAAGACATTAACCACATCCAGTGTCAGGACAGCATAGGAGGTATTTCTTTTCCTCCACATGTCAACTCAACCTCTTCTAAAACACAGAGGAGGAGAAGAGATGGGTGTACCCAGCAGGCCTGGACACAGCCTGGAGCAAGCCAGGCTCCACAGGAGCAAAAATTAGTCTTTTTCCAACACAGAATCACACTTACAGGTCATGCAACACCATCTCAGAGCTGTGCAGGTATGAGAATTACACTGCTGACTAAGTCTGTGCTGCAGCTGTTAGCCTAGTACTGTGAAGCTGGCTATTAAAAATCCTGGCTAGATATAGTCACCGCCTCAAAACTCCGTTCCCTGCTGCTGCCCTTCCTACCAAAAACCATCCCACCTGTCCACAGCTCATTGGTCAGCTTGTCCTCTTCCATCCATGCACCTCCTCAGTGTGCACCCTCTTGTTTCCCACGCCAACACAGGATTTTATCAGTGTGTCAATATGTGGAATTCTTGAGGACTTGTCACTTGTTTCTCCTTCTGAGGACGAGTACTGTTACCAGACGTCAAGTCAACAGGCATGCCATTCGAACATGTGCCAGTGTGAAGGGCCTCAGAAGGAACTACTGGATGCTTGCTCAAGCAAGACAGTTATGTGAGCTGCCTTGGTCTCTGTGCACTTGTGTGCCCTGAAAACAAGACTCTTCAGAGGTCACAACTCACTAAATCCCATTTGAAACACAATGGGACTCAGTGCAGGTGCTAGAGCCCTGATGTCTACTGAAATTCCAATTCCTGAGGAAAACCCTGTATTTGCCACCCATCTCCAGAATTGAGCAGTGTCCACATCCCAATCTGACAACCTCACTTGAAGGCAACGAGAGCCAGGATAATAGCTACAGGGCTCCAGTGCAGAGTCAACAAACTGCCGGATTCCTGCCAAACAAGGATGGACAATAAAGCTCGGTCCTGTTCTCGCTTTCACCACTGACTCCAGAAATAACTCCCAGTGAATGGACTTTAGCTGGTGAAAAGCAAAATCAGGCTCTGGAACCTACATATACTTTTTATGAGAAAGAAGCATTATCAGAGGGTGACACTTCCTACTGCTTTATGATAGGATAATATGCTAGAGCTGCTTCTCTCTCCATGAACTACACAGGAAGTCTAGGTATAAGGTTTTAACTACATACCTAAATCTGAGTGTCAACAGATGGCCAGTGTATTACAGAGTGGTATTTATGTCATGAAGACTTGTCTGGTTTCTAGACAATGTTCAGTGTACGTGTCTCTTCTGTGGAAATGCAGCACAAACAAGTAATAGACTTTGGCCCATTACATCAGGAAGGGACCTCTGATGTACAGTCATATTTTTCTCCTCACCAGGACATCTCTAAAATAGTCTACAATCTGATGCCGAACTGCACTTGCTTATTAATTCAGAGGTCAGTTTTCTGCAGTCACTGATCAAACTGCCTAACAAACAGAAACAAACTACTTCATTTTTTTGCAAGTTAAGGAATGGTGCTAATTTTTCATTCAAAATGACTTGATGCATGTGCTTTTTTTCAGACTAATGCAGGACGCTGACAGATGTGCATTGTGCAGAAAGTAAGTTTGAAATTAAAGAGATTCTGCAAAGAAAAGGCTGGCTGCAACGAAATGAGGGTATTGGTGGAGAGGAGTACATGGACTCACCATCAGTCTTCACACTCCAGGTCATCTGGAAACCATCGGTCATCAGGTAGAAGTTCTTTAAATCCTCTGGCAATATGCAGGAGTTTTTCTGCAAATCACAATAAAAGTGTTACGGAAAAATGCAGAATATGCCTCAAATCCAAAGAACAACTGAATATTGGTACAGAAATATTTGCCACCATGTATTTTGCTCAACTCCAAGATTACTCAAATCAGATCAGATATCTCATCCTAAAACCTTGAGAGAAAACTACATATTTCTTGGGTCTGTGCTACTGTATTAACAAGGAAAATTTCACAGTGAGCAGTCAGTCATCACAACATTATTATAGGACTGTTCCCCAACTGAGATGACATACCATCCTTTGATACTAACAGCCATTCCAAGATCACATATATAACAACAATTGGCTTTTTCATATATACGGCTTACAAAAGTAGAGTTTTGCTTTAAGTGAAATGAGACTAAACCTGCCTTTTCCACTACAGCATGTATAATATTAGCACAAGGACCCTCTTATATCTGTCCTCAATTCCAAGCACGTGAAAGTCTCAATAGTTGCACATAATCAAGCAGGTTTGATGTTTCACTTAATAAATGGTGTATGTGCAAATACATAGAGCCAGTCTCACAAACCTGCTGGTCTGGCTTCATCCCAACAAACTTCATCACTTGACTGGGGGTCCTAAGCCTGCTTCCTTCTGAGCCAACAGTGAAAGAAGTAACTCCAGTGCGCTGGTGAGACTGCTTCTAAGAATGAGGACTCTTCTATACCTGTCTTGGTTGTGGAAAGAGCCTTTCTTAACTTAGACTCTTCAGCTAAGCAAGAAATATGAAGAATAATAGATAAAGGCTTAATCCTCAGAACAACAAGAAGCCAAATGAGCTATAGACAATTGCAGGCACTGCCCCTGGTGACAAGACTGGTTGCAGGCCAGTGACCCTCCATTCCTGTTGATGTGTCAAGAACTTAAAATGAAAGAGTACAGAAGACTATCAATTTTAAAAAGTCAAGCAACATGCATGATTAAAGGAGTTATCTGTTGTTTTGGTTGTGACTGTTTCAGAGAAAAAACAGATTAAGAATGATTGAAGTAAGTTTGCATGTAAGTATTGTTAAACTCAAGACTCCAAAAGAATCGGACCCCAAAATTCAGGATAGTCTCCAATGATGTCAGTTCCACAATCTCTGTGTTGACTTGTCCAAGGGCTGCACCATCCTCCTTGTGAAAAAGTTTTCCTAATTGGAGTCTGAACCTCCAAGCTGCAATTTATGGTCATTTTCCCTTTTCAGCTCCATGTGCTTCTACATCTGCTCAGACTTAGAAAGACACAGATAAATCCCTTGAGGGTCAAGCTCTGTCATTAAACCAGGAGGATAGACAACTTCTTTAAAATGTTCATCTGGGACCTGTTTCTAATCACAGGACTCTGGGAGCTACATTTTACAGGGAAAATGGACAAATAATATGAAATTTGCCACATAGCATGTCTGATAATTCAAGTACTTTTGTGACAGGATTTTCAGTGTTTTCTAAAAAAAGTGTATTTCTTTCATCCCACCAGTTTTAAAGACACGCTGCTGGACATTGCCCACTCTTTGTGCAGTGAGTTTGACACTCAAAGCAAGAAAAGATAGAATTACAAACTTTAAGGTTTATAGATCAGTAGTGCTGTCCCTTGTATAGGCTTACACAGACACAGATCCAAGATGTTATTCAGGTTGGTATTCACAGCCTGGCCTCAGAGGCCTGGGTGGGTTTTGGAGCAAAAGAATTGCTTTGGGTAAAGCAGAGGAGTCAGATGTTAACAGCTTTCCAATATTGTACCTCTGCTGGGACTAATTCCCTACAGCTACTAGAAAATGTAACGTTCAAAGTCTCATAAAGGAAGAATATACTGGTAACCAGTAGCTAAGGAAAAGAAACATGCACGTGCCGTTCACGTAGCTCTGCTTTACTTGGGGCATGAATTTGTAACATCTCAAGAGATGCTGATCAGATTCTTCCCCATGCCTGCAACTTATGCATATCCCGTTATCTGCCCTGATGTTGCGTCAATGCATCTATCCAGAAGCAGCTCCCTGCCAGCTGTGCATCCAGCTGCAACGCTGGCCTCTCGTCATCAGGGTCTGGCATGAGCAAGAGAAGGTGCTGGCCGTCTCCTGTCCACATCCCCTCCTTCCTCTAAGACCAGGGCAGCCCTTCTGCCTGTTAATGCCTTTTTCACAGTCCCTTTTTTTGAGTTGTTACAGTCCCTGTCCCCTAAATTGTGGTGTATATGCTGTGCAAGACTCTCTAACCCACCCACAACCTTCACTCCTGTGTGTTAATTTACTTTCTAAGCATATCCATTTATGCTGACAGACTACTGCTGATGAGTCCCAGATACTAATGGCTTTGCAGCTTGCAGTAGGGCAGGTCACTTGACTTGGCCCATCAGCAGCTTGGTCGCTAGCACAGTGCTTTCCTAACGCAGGCAGGAAAAATCTTCAGAGGCAACGGTATTAAAGCAGAGAATCTGATACTGTAGAAACTTTGTTTTGAGAAGAATTTATCATCCTTTGATAAGAGCCTGCTGATAGCTATGAGCCTGGTGGTAAGTTTCAGGAGATTACTAAACCACATGGACATATTTGAAGTTCTTCAAATGCCTTTAACAAACACACCTTCTTCTGTGAGTTCTTCTCAGTCCTAAATATTTATAATTTCATGCTGCTCTTTCACCACTTCCAATTTCAAGCTGTAGCTGTAAGCGCAATGACTAGGTTTAAAACTATGAAGAAAGGAAATACAACAGACCTGCTACAAAGCCTCAGAAGAGTACAAATGTTTACATAGCACTTTCAGTCCACTTCAAACCCCCCAATTTTAACTAATCTACCCCAGCAGTAAAAATACACATGTGAACAGCTCTCTTGACTTCAGTGGGTGGTATCCTCTAAGCTGGAGAACCAGATCCATTGGGATGACAAAATCTAGGATTTTAAAACTTCCACTGTAGTATCCAGTTACATACAACTACAAACTGGGCACAGCCCACTTTAACAAACATAGCTGATTCAGACGTGGAAAAAATCATATCTGGCTAGGCCTTCTGCTCTGAATCCTCCTCTTCTGGATGGAAAGATTAACATGTTTATCCAAATGGCTACCCTCCCCACGTTCTTTTAGGATTCTCTTAACCATGTCCCTTTGCATGACTTTCAAAACGATGCTGCAGAACATATGGGTGGAAAATGCCGTACCAGGGCAGGTCTGGGGTCTATAGGAAAAGAATTCTACATAGAAAGCTTCACTTATACGCACCTCTCCCATCTGATGTAAAGGACTGATTGATCTGACATATATATTATGCTCAGCCACATGACCCTATGACGTCAAAACAGTGGTCTTCTCACAGCAGAGTCAGAGAAACAAGCCACTACTATATATTAAAAATGTCATCTCAGACTTTGTACTCCTCCTGCTCAGTTTCCAGGGTTGTGATGTCCAGCCCCATGAAATACAATATTCCTAATAACATGCCAGAAGTGGCTTAACCACAGCCCTGGCAAGCAGCTGTTTTCATTCCAGGCATCTGGTTACACTCAGCTCATAAAACAAAATATCCCAAGTGCCCAATATGGTGTGTGAGGTCTATTTCTTTTATTTATTGTCCATAATGTCCCCAAACATTCTCCCAGGAAAGCACAGTCCATTGAGGAATATTAGAACCAGTGTAGTTTTGCTGCCAAGACCTGATCAGTGCTGGATCCAGAAGTAAAACACGGACATGTGGTAATTCACTTAAAAGCACTGTTGAAACAATGCCTCCCAAGCAAATATCCTAAAGAAATGAACAGCAATTAAAACATATAGCTCTAGAAAGACTTCTCTAAAAAACTGAATGAGTTTTCTATAACTTCTGGGGAGAGAAGGAAGAGATTTATGTAACTTCTTAGGGCTTCCAAGCAGCAGGGCACACCAGCGGCCACCTTTCTCTCTCCCTAACATCATGCTGTTTCATGACTAGTCTGCCTTACTGCCAGTGAATGCAGATGCTAATTTATATAACATATCGAGCTGTTCTTGTTGCACCTTTAGGAGTCTGATCTGGGGGTGGTCCCAGGAGATCACATTGCTTGGATTTCCTGCCCTGAAAGGCACAGGGCTGGGGTAGACCTGTCCCCTGCAGCAAAGAACAGGATTTAGCAAGTCTCTTGAGGATGGTGTGTAGCTAGTTTTTTAATCAGAGTATTATAAGGCCCCACATGAGGGGATCACCATGTCACAAACACCATCTATCTCCCAAAAGTCTTCCAGCCTCTCCCCTGTTATGCAGCTTGAAGAAATACCCCTTTCCTCATGCACTGTCTCTGCTGGATCCACTCCTCTGCCTCTTCCATGGTCAGGGCCACAAGGCAGGTTTGAGATGCGCAGCTCCTGTGTTCCTGGGGATCAGAGATGGCAGGCTCGCCTAATGCTGAGGGAAGACATTACAAGGAGGATGGCAAGAAAGTCCCTTGTGGATGCGCACACCTGCATGCATACTTTTGAGTGAAAAAGAGATATGGCAGGAGCAATGAGGAAGACTTCTAGGATAGCCAGGAACCACCACCACAGCTCCCACTGGGATTTACATGCAGAGAGAGTTTCTAATTGTCTGGCAGCCAAAGACAGTCCACAATAGGAAAGCACTAGACTCCTTGAGGGCTTTTTTTATGGTTTTATTACAGAAAAATAAATCTTTGTAGACAAAGTGCATAAGGAGAAACAATACATTTCACATGTAGAGTTGTAGAATACCAATGCTCCAGCAGTGTGATGGGCAGGGATCGCTTACAGACAGCCAGGGGCAGTTCAGACTCTGCTAACAAGCCAGTTAGAGGAACAGGCAAAACGACCTCCTTAATTTCGCTTGGCTTGTTGAGGTGCTGAGCTTTGGGGCCTCCAGCTCCCCCTAACAGAATGCAATTTTCTATTTTTTTGAAAACCAAAACAATGATGTGAGTGACTTATTTCTATTCTGGCTGAGGCAAAAAGAAAATGTGGTTCAGACATTGCCACTGCAGCTACCAGAATGTCTGCTAGCAATATTGCAGTGTAACACCTACTTTTAAAAACTGCACCTGGAGGGGAACAGGGCAGTTGCCAGCCTAATTTTAGGAGTGGGAATGGGTTCGTACAATGATATACAGCTACTAGCACTGGTGTTCCATTGACCTGGTAACTCTGTCTCTACTCCCCCTTCTATTGCTTGTCTTACTTTCTTGGGGAAAATACAACATCTTGGTAGGTCTAAATATCAGGAAACGTGAAAAAATTATCTGTTTTTATTAAAATATTTTAAAATGCTTTAAAGTTTTGGGGAAGTAATGTTACCCACGTAAACACTTGACAATCACAGACCTTAAATATTGTTGCAAGCATGCTGATTTCCAATAATATTCAAGATTGATTTCAGGTTTGATTTCCCAAAGTGTAAGACTTCACAGCTCCTTCTGCCTGTCTGCCTCTACAGAAAGCCTTGGAAAAATATCTTCTGTTCTCCTACCATATTTCTTACTGCACTGTATCCTGTCATGAAGCTCACCTTTTCCTGCAGAGCCTCATAGCAGCTTGATTTTTTAAATTAAAATATTCCAGTTTGGGGAGGTGATGCTACTTCTGTAAACACCTGACGTTAATATACCTTAAATATTTTTGAGTGTGCTGATTTCCAGTAAAATATTCAGGGTTGATTTCAGGTATGATTTCCTGAAGTGTAAGACTGAACAGCTCTTTCTGCCTCTACAGAAAGCTTTGGAAAAAATCTCTTCTGCTCTCCTACTGTCTTACTGCACTGTCTTCCTGTCATGAAGCTCACTTTTCCCTGCAATGCCTCATAGCAGCTAATGGACATTCAGCAAGATGATCTAAGATTTAAAAACTCCCATCGTAGTATCCAGTTAAGTACTAGCACAAACTGGGCACAGCCCAATTTAACAAACACAGATGATGGAGACAAAAAAATACATATTACCAGTATTATTATAATATAATTTTAATAATTCATAGTTTTAAGAGTTGATTTTATTTTAAGAATTTCTGAATACCGTAGATTTTTCCTCAGCAGAAATACCTTTCCATTGTAAAACTGAAATAGGACTGGGAAAATTGCTTCTAGAAAAAAAAAAAATCTTAAGAATAAAGCTTCTATTTGGTGAGTCTCAATGAAAAGAGATGGTTTTTCTGGGGAAAAAAAGTGTAATTCTGGGAATAGTTTGACCAGTTTTCTCTATATCACGCAAAAAGTTCTGCAAATACTCTCATAACCAAAGATGTAGAGGGAAGTTAAAAAGTTGGCTTTGTTAAAATCTCAACTATGGGGAAATGATTACGTGCATAAATATTGCCACCTAGTGGCTATGAAAAAAAACAGTAATAAAAGTGAACACTGGGTACACATAAACTTGTATTCAAATTCAAGTAGGATGATTTTGCGGAAAAGTGAGGTACAAGTTCATCCTGGAAGGGTCTTGTGAGGTGCTGAGTGCTTTGCACTTAATCATCACTGCAGGCCATACTGCAAGTGCGTAGACTGGGTTAGATATCAGACTTCATTCCCAAAGCTCAAGAAAAAAGGGAAAAAGAAAATAGTCATCTTTTAATTTGAGAAGGGAGATTTCAGGTTTTGTCAATGCAACTGGAACCAAAAGCAAAGAAATATATAGCAAAGTCCTTCACCATTAGCAGTCCAGCTCAACTGTATCTACTTGATTTTTACCATTTACTTCCACAATTAACCTGGTCCATCACTGGGGTTGGGGGGAGATGAAGTTTTGTTTTGACATCTTTGGAGTGAAGTGCTTCGACTACAGCATTTCAAAGTTTGGCTTTACAAGCATAGCTCAACTTTGAAACAAAGTCAGTTTAGTTTGGAGCAGTAGCAGCACCTGAAAATGAGAGCAATACCGTGTTCAGGAGAAGCAGTCCCCTCCACTCAACAGAAGAATGAGCAAATGTCAGTCTGTTGCTCCCAGATCTGAGCTGGCTCACAGTCAGGGTGCCTCAGACTTTCCAGCCCAGTTAATCTGACACCTGAACAACAGCTACAGGAAATCAGGAATCAGTTCACAAGAACCTGAAAAACCGGACATTTCTGCCTGACCACAGCTGCTGGCTACTGTACCAGTTTCAGTAAATAATACAGGTTTACATCACATACATTCTGACCTGGATTTATAAATTCTTGATAAATATCACTGATTAGGATAGGGCATTTTCAAAACTAGTACAAGATTTTTCCCTACCATTTAGGAAAAACTGTAAATGGCAAAGCATCATCATCACAGGGAAGTTGTTTTATGTAGTGGTAACAAGTGCAGTCTCCGTGAGCACGTGTGTTAGGGCATAGCCAGGGTTGGAGCAGACAGAGGATGATTCACGCAACTCCATCCTCTGCCATGCCCCTTTCCAAAGGCCAGTCAGCTTCCACTGTCCCTTCCCTGCATAGGAGTGATACCTAGAAAGCAGTTATTCCCCCATGGTCATGAGATTGATAAACACATGTATATTCAAAAAGGGGACCACAAATGCCATCTCTCTACCCCCAGACTCACACGATAGTATTCACAAGTCCTGTGGTCACACAGTCTGATGGAATGAGGTCAGCTGATGTGAAGATAGCACGTGTCCTTCATAGTCTTCTAGAACAGACAACAGGACATACCTCGGCCAAAAGACTGGGTTGGTTAGCCAAAGAGGAGGTGGAAGGAGCGGCTATGAGAAATGGAAGTGAACAGCTGAGACTGGAAAGAGAAATAACTAACTGGAACAAACTGGGTGGCTCAGTGGTGTTTCCCAGCTTGAGGTCTTTACCTTTAATAGCCACAAATACAGAGCTTCTTCATGTTGTTTGAAAGGGAGTTGGAAAATGGTTTCAGACCTGAGTCAGAATAATGTTTGTTCTCCACTGAGTCACCACTCTTGCTGCCTACTACAACGATGTGATTTCTTCTTAGAGTTGTCATTCTGAATATACCCACACTGATAAAGTTTCTTTAACAGATCAGGTGCATGTGATAGCCTAACAGATAGAGTAACACCTGATTATAAAAAAACCCCCACCATCTGTTCAGGCTCCACTGTGCATCAAACTTGGTAACAGGCTGTCTCACAAACAAATAAAAGGTAGCCATTGCATTTGACATTCTCCATGGGCTGCTGCACATTCAGACGGACCTCACTGCAGTACTAGCATGAAAATACTCACTTGCTCCCATGAAATGATTGTGTGGCGTTCAGCTGGCTCCTTTTCCACAAATGTCACCTCCGCAACTCCTGGAGAAGTCTCTAAAAGGAAAAGAGGAGCATGTTTGCAGCTGGCATGGGTGACACCCACACTGTGAGCCAGACAATTTTGCAAGTTAACCTCACTGGCAGCCGGGGAAAAGGTATTAATGACTGCAAGCACTGTACTGGTGACAGAGCAGTCACTTTCTTTTGTCTGTAACTGTACTCGGCATGTCTTGGCAGGAGGATGCCTTGTGCTGCACAAGATGCCATCCTTTGATGGTTTTTATATATATACACATGCACATATACACACACATTTTGTATTCGAGGTGTGACCTTTTCCAGAGCATTCATGGAAAAAAATCAACCATAGGTTCCTGGGCAAACTCTAAAAGAGAGATAAATCTTTCTTTGTAAGCATGCCCTGTGGCTTCAGTTGGGTAGGATATTCTCAGCTTGACACAAGATGTTGTGCTGTGTTGCTGTGAATTGCTAACAACCATATTCCACAAAGACGGGCACACTTCAGTGTTGGATTCAGTGAGTTTGAATAGACACAGAATCTGATCCTGCCAAAGGGATCTGCATGAGCAATCATCAGTTCTCTGTAATCCCCAGCTGGACACATGCAAATTTGTAATGAGCACTGAGCTCATAATTCATAAAAATCACATGAGTATTTTACGGGAAAGAATGCTATATAAATAGAGATACGAATCTACACGATGCTATCCTTGCAGGTGTGTGATGGCAGAACAGTCTCCCTTGCACTTATTATTTTATAATGTTTTACTTCATCTACAGCCAACTGAACTAGTTCCCACTGACTTCATTCAGTTTGGATCAGGTCCAGAAAGACTACTAACTTGTGGGAATTGCAAGCCCAGCATATAGGGCTGTGGAGTAGAAGTGATCACTATACAGGTCTTTCAAGACCAGTGCTGCTGTGAAAGTATTGGCTCCTGAAGCAGTCACACATACTATAATTGCCTTCTGGTAAAACATACACAGTGCATTAGACAGGAAAGGCAGGCACCAGAGAGCTTTAGTTTGGTTTTTGTCTCCAACACAGGGCTTTTAATTCTAGCAGTGGTGTTGCCCTTGTCTATTCTGCTGGAGGAAGAGCAGCACTCAGTTTCGGGCAGTCTAAATTCCACTTTAATTGGAAGTATTGATTGTTAGATTGTCAGATAATTTAAAAGACAAAACATGGCAGCAGAAAACCAAACTCCAAGTTAAAGACAGAAAAAAGAAAAAAAAAAAGATCATAACAGGTCACCTAAGTAATCTGTATGTCCAATGCAGGATCCCAACATACAGAAGAGTCTGATGTTTCGCCAAGTTTCACTTCTAATAGGTGAGTGCAAGGTGGGGGGATTTGTCTCTTGCTCAAATATAAGCCGTTCATATGTACTGCTTCTAAAGAAGTGTGTGGAACCAATGATCTAACTGGTCTTTTCCCTCTAAGCTATGCAAGCCTTATGACAAGTTAAGAGATTATAATAACAGAGTAATTGTTATTTCTGTGATCAAAGAAAACAGCCGGGATGTTTAATTCATCATGCACAATGGCTCGGCTGGGATGACGGAAGATTAAATATCACATCAGTCAAAGAAGATGTCTAGGAATGAGAGAACTGCAACTTCTAAAGAGGTCTGAACCATTTCCAAGATCAAAAGGAGGAGACATTCCACCTATAAAGCCTGAATGTTACATAAAAAATACCCTGTGGCTAAACTTAGATGTGTGTAGGTATAAATGGGAGCTCCATTAAAAATTAATGAGGAAAAGAAGAAGTCTGTCATGGGTTGCTTTTTCTTTCAGATGGAAAAACAAAGAAACCACATGGGTTAGACAAAAGATATAGGATAAAGCTTAACTAGTTCAGGAGACATCTCCCTATTAACTATTCTGAACCTAGATAGATCACAGTAAACTCTGTCCTATTTTTAGGACATTTAATCTGGAAGCTTCCAAAATGCTTTGCAGTATTAATCAGAAAGAGTCGATGTAATGGTCTGACACAAAGCTCAAGGAGGAAATCACAGCATTATCAGTCCTTATGGTACTGCTAATACTGCCTGTAAGTTGCCTGTAAGATGCTAAACTCTTAGCATCTTTTAAAAATGCCTGAATATGCTATTTACAGTCTTTATTAGATAATAAATTAAGAAGTGTGGTCTTGCTCTGGGCAGTCCAGAACAGTTAACACCTCCCATTCAGACTTAGTTTTGAGGAACCAACCTTTCTGGAATTTGCTGTTAGTCATAGAACTTCAGCAAGATGACTCATACTGGCAGTGTGAAAGATGCCTCTCTTTTTTCTTCATATTATAACCTCCATTATGCTTGTGAGAAATTTCCCATCTTGTAGGGACTTTCACAGAGAATACAAGTTAAGAACACCAAAACGACTCCCCCTCATACATAGGGGGTTGTTTGTTTAAAGGAGGGTTTTTTAAATGGTGCCATCAACATTTATTTGTTCATAAATTGGGCCTTAAGCTCTCATATGCTATACATGCAAAATATTCTTGCTTAAAAGGAATATATTGAGTTTCATTGCACGATCATGTCTATCTCCTGAAAAAAGTGTTTCACAAATTCAACAGAGTTAAAAACCTATTACTGCTTTTACGTTATGGTAGGCAGCAAAGGTATCTACTGGCTTCATAAGACTTCTCAAAAGAAGATTTGAAATAAAATAGTTTCTAGCACTGCAAACTACCCAGAAAGGCATTTTTCCGAATAATATAACCTTTGTTATTTGAAAGAGACACTGAACAGATTGGTAATGCTTCCCAATTAGTTCAGCAATTCTAATTAATATGGTGGCACAATTTACATATTTCACTGGGGAAAAATGCGCAAAATTCTTAGAAGGAGTGGAGACACAGAGAAAAGAACCAGAGTAAAACATCACAGCAATGGACTGGGCTGTGCATTGCTATATTGCACAACACAAATCATCAGAGATACAGAGAGAAAAACAAAAAGCCTCAAACACAAACCAGGAAACACCTTCCATATGAAAGGGATGCTACAGGACTCTCAGAGCCAAACCTGCATTGTCATGTCTTGCTGGTGTAAATAACACACCTACCCAAAACACTTTATATGGCAAAATTACTTTTGGACATAGTTAACTTCATGCAGATTTCATACATCTGAGCCTGGGTAGTGAAAATCTATGTAGGGCTAGTAAATTTTCAAGAAAAGCTACTTCAAAAAAGCAGTAGTTTCACCTTTTTAATGCTTTCATAGAGTGGAATGATCATGTTATCCTGACCTCACAACTGGAAAAAACCCCACCAAACAACCCCCTCTGAAGTCCAATAATAAGTCACTGAACAGAGAGAGATTGGGGGTGAAATTCTGTCCTCACTGAAGCCCACAGCAAGAGTTCTGCCCTGATCTTTTAATCTCATCTGTCTGACCAGCTATTGAAAAACATGTGCAATTAGTGATACACTTAGGTTACCAGATGAAACCCACTGTCCTGCAATACAGAGTCTGGGCGAGGTAACTTTTGGCTTTAAAATTCATATGAAGAAGTTCTGGAACTGCAATTTGTAATGTCATATTCAAGGCTTGGGATAAATGAATTGCTTTCCAGCCATAGAAATATGACAGTTCTGTGCCCTAAGCTATTGACAGATGAAAAGTCTTATGCTAAAATCCTTTACACATGCAAATATTTTCACCAATTCTTGTGATCCTACTGCCATGAGTAAAGTTTTGTCTGCGGAGCATTACTTTCAGATGTTGGTTGCCTTGCACTCCTGCTGAGCTTCAAAGGGAACTGCAGGGATGCAATAAGGCTTAAGATCTGAGCAAAAACTGGAGACGGCAAGCAGGGCATGGTGTGGAAAACGGTCCCAGGGTGGAGGGATAAGCTGCAGAGTGCCTATGTATGGGGAGCTGATCCTGAGCAGATTTGACTTCTGCCAAAACACCGCAGCACACTGAACTCCTTCCATCGGGCACGCTACGTGCTGACCCTACATTACAACTGAGACTGAGAATTATGCAGGATTTTTAATAAAACACCGCCTTCTCTTTGAATGTTTTTTTTTTTTTTTTTTTTTTTTATTTTTAGGGCTCGTCTTCAGTCGCAAGAGTCAGGATTTTTGCTGTTGGCTCAAACACTGGAAGCAGGGTTTTTGCGTCTGTGTGTGTAAGAAGCACAGCTGTGTGATTCCAGGGGCGAGACCTGGACCACACGTACAAGGGACGCCGTGACGGGGCTTCG
>NW_010554245.1:0-11569 GCF_000687285.1 Phaethon lepturus | reverse complement strand
ACATTTCAGCCTGTGTGTACACAAAGGTCATTTACGCAAACAAATAATTACTGTTCTTTAGAGTTAGATACTGATCTTAGGACACAAGATATAGTGAACAAATTTAGCAGCTTGAAACTGCCCAAAATGGTGAGTTGCTATTTTGTTTTTTCCACATCCTCCCCTGCTTTCACTTCTAATCCTTACTGTGTGTTCCTTCTGCACATCTGGTGTGGGCTTTGGCACATTTCAATACTCTTTGTGAGACAGTTTAATTTATTACAATGACAGAAATTAAATCCAGGAAAAAAATTGGGGTGTTCTTGTGCTGTTTTAATGAGTTCGATCATCTCCCAGAAAGGTCTGGTGGCCAAAAGACCCAAGGAGAGAATAAAAACGTACAGCCATGGAAGAGAGAGAGGAGAGAAAAAAGGTGGGAAGTGTGAGAGAAGGGAAGGCAGTGGGAGAACCTTCTGCTTGCAGATGCAGCCAGCCACTGCATCTGTTCAAGTGCCAGTGAACCCCCACCTTGCACAAACTCTTCTGGTTGCTGCTCATTCTAGAATAGCAGTTATAGACCATACCACTGCTCATTGCTTTGCAGGACTCTCCTGGACATGATGGTGGCACCCAAATTCACCATCCTATCTAGTGGTCAGTTGCCCAGACAGGCCTGATTTAGGTGTTCATTGAGGCTGAAAATTTATTTTTCATTTCTACCATTACTGGTACTTGCCTCCCTGAGACATCCCACTTTCAGGCTGAAAAAAAACTGTTAAAGACCATCTGTCTTTGGAGGTGACTGCAGCCAAAGTATGGATAGTAAATATGAGTGAGGTTTTCAACGGCCTTCATCACTGAGGGTTGGGAGCAGGCTTAGGTCCACCCTGAGTCCTTCTCAACCTGAAAATCACGCCCACACAGCTCACAAGGGTCAGGGCTTCTGCACAAGCTCTCCTGAGAGCTCACCTTCCAGCTGTGTGCAGAAGCAGGGGTACTGTGTCTGCGACAGAGCTGTACACTCCTGCCCAGCAACAGAGAGGCTCACACATACATAAAATAGCTGAATTTCATGAACCAGACAGCTGGTCTGTATTTTATTATTTTAGCACTTTAAATAAGCTAACACAGGAAGAGTCACATGAAACAGCGAAAGCAGAAGTAGTATTGCATTTGTGTTAATAGTGACCGAAAACCACACATGCTGTGTAAAAAAGTTACAGAGGTTAAATCGCATGGAGGATGGCAGAGCCTGTTCCAAGCAATTGATCCTCAGAGCCAGATAACGTCACTCTTTCACGATTGTCCAATTATTTAAGTTTTTGTTGATTTTTTCTTGTATTCTTCTAGATTCTTTAACTATGAGTTTAATTCATACAGTTTAATAAATTCATAAGCAGTTTTATATGACTGCCTGAGACAGCAGTATCTTGAGCCGATGATCTAGATCTCTTTTAACCTGATGTCTTGATGCTTTTCAATATATCATGTTGTTCTGATTGTTCTTTGTAGAGTTAATAGAATGTCAAACATCAGTCATTAGCAGCCTTGCCCATGCTTTCATATTTCTGGTTTTCTGAATCAGTGGTGTATGTGCATCATATATTTTAGAATTATCATTGTAACTAGTTGGCAAGCTAAAATGCTTCAAGCAGCAAACTTTGAACAAAAATCTTTCACCAAAGTCCATCAGTCTCCCTCTGAAAATTTCCCAGTATCTTGAAAGTAAAACCTAAAACATGTTTTTCAATAAGCAGAATAAAGATTCCTCTCGTATAAAGGAGAGTTAAGGAAGAAAATGAAGGCAGGACTTCAAAAAAAACAGATCTTATTAGGATGGCTTTTTGCACTACAACATTTTTAGGACCATCTGAAATTCATTGAAATTTTGTCAGCTTACTCGAGAAATCAGTAATTAACCCTAACTGCTACTGTGAAACTTTCTGGAATGAGCTTTTGTAGATACCTTCCAGCTAGAAGCAAAGTTCAACAAATAAAATAAGCTTTTGCAAATTTTCATAGAGAAAACAGAGATGCAGAGCATTGTGTAGAAACAGAAATAACATAGCATTGACTTTTGCCCTCCCTGATTCTGGGCTGGCTACGCATACAACAACCATGAGATTGCAGTAAATGAAAACACATACCAGTAATAAGAAAGGGCTAATATAGTTGCAGAGATTCACCTGAGCTCCAGGGAAATTTAGGTGTGCTCAACATTTGTTACTTCTTCTACAACAACCTTAGAGGCCCTTATAATTGGCAAGATGTCCTTTTGCAAGTTATTCTGGCTTCCGTCTGTACTTGCAGTTCAGTTCAAAGGATCAGCACTGAAGCACAGGGTCAAAGTGCTCCTTTGATATATCTTTTTTTGTGTGTGTGTGTGCCTGTGTGTAGGTGGATATATCTCTCCTGTTGTGCCCATATTAATGATTTACTTTGTTATTTCTAGATATAAAACTCTCAGACAATTTCTGCCTATCAAGCCACGCAATTGCCGGTATGTACCGATTTTGATTAGTATGGAAAGTTGATTTGAAGTTGTCTAAATTGGCAATGTTTTTATCTGGTAGTGGAGACCATATCACAAAATATCTTTCAAAGAATCTGTATTTCTGGAGATGGCACTTGTTCTTAATTAGCCTGTAAACACGTCCCATTCTGAGCTTATTTGGTTGAAATAAGCGTCATGAGAGTCATTAGAAGTATGGTGTTTCTAACATGGGCAGAGGTTCTGTAGAACAATTAAGAGCTAGGAAAAAGTATTTCAAAGAGTAATATCCAGACTTTTTCGAGTTAGCAAATGGCTTTGAGATTTTTATAAATGATCAAAAAAAGAGATAAATAGAGATCATTCCACAGAGAGAATGTAAAAGATAAGGTTTGTGACGGCAACGGACGAGGAAGCCTCCTGTTTCCTCTTTTGTGTGGGCTCTGGCAAGAGAGGTATGCACTTCTGCCCATTTATTGGTGACTATATATTGTGTCTTCTGAGGTAGTAATGAAGCCAGGGCAGGGAAATGCTGCCATGTAAAAAACTGCAACAGCCATAAGAAAGGTACCTTGAGAAAGGTTAGTGGTTGGTTTTGACTGAAGTCAGTAACAAACTTGTAAAACGGTTCAGAAACTCAGCAGAAAAAGTCAATTACCATAACTGTTGCTTCAAGGGTTACCACATTTTATTCTGCTGTTAAAATACAGTGAGACAGAATAAGTAGGCTTCGACTTGTCACAGTTTTGTGACTTTTTTACAGTGCAACATTCCCTCAGGCATTTTTCCCTTCCCAAGCAGCCACTTTTTAGGGTACATCTCTCCGTAACATATGTTCAAGGACAACTGAAAAACGTTTCTAATTTACAGCAATTAGTTAACAAGTACTAGCTAGCGTGATAAACCAAATCTAAAACTGGAAGTACTGGCATGTTCCTCACCATCTGCCTAAGCCCTGGCAAAGCCGAGTTTGCCCTGCTTCACCCAAAAGCAGCCTTTCAGAGGCAGGAAGATGCTAAGGTGTAGCTCCAGTCAGAATATGGGAGCTACTTCACTGGACATTCTGGAAAACCTTCCTGCACATCTGCTGTCTCGGCAGGCAGACCAGTACCGGCACCTCCCTGTGCCTCCCCCTCCAGAAGACTGGCTGTGCTGCATGTGCTAGTCTAACCTAGGTCTTGTGGCCACAGGATCACGACCTCCATGTTGTGATCAGATAAGAAAAAGTTCAAAAAGCTCTGTTTCTTTTCAGTGGCTTCTTTGCACATGTTAATAAGGCCAGGCACTATTTGGTCCTCTATTTTTATTAAAGTGAAATAGTGTAAGAGGGAAATTCTGCATGGGTGTTAGGAGAATTCCCTGATGGACTCAGTGTGCCTCAGTTCCAGTAAATGCAAAGCTGAAAATGCCTGATACAGGAAAAACATATTCCAGAATAAACATAAAATAACATTTCTAACTGCAGAGTTGAGCTGACCTTTGTTAGCAAAGTATTTGTGTTTACAGAAGATTCTCAGCTGGTGAATATAATAAAATGCAACAGTAATTTTGATGAAGGATGGTGAATTTATTTTACCTGCGGAAACAGGGTTTATCTTCAATAAACATAGACATGCATTTGTCCACTTCATTTCACTGCAAAGTCTTTTTTTCTTACAGTTTGCGTCTCACATCCAAATATTAAAGGCAAATCCCACAACTCCATACAGGGTAAAGAGTGCTATGCAAGTGATGTTTTTTTTATTTCTAGAGAAGCGACAGAGTGACCAGGGAAAGCAGTCATTTGCAGTAGTCCCAGAGCAAGATAAATGTAAATTCTTTAAGATGCCTGAAGTGAGATGTGAGATAAAGTAAATAAATAAATAATAAAATATTAGGTTTATTTTACCTATTTTATTTTATTTAGGTTTCAGATTAAACATGGATGCCCCCGTTTTCTCCAATGTTTACTTCTCTGACCTTCCACTTCACTGCAGACATACCTATTTTTTAAACCTGAATGTTAGATCTAAAGTAAAACTTGGAATGTATGAACAGCAAATATTTGTGAGAAGTAAATACATATTTCTCAAAGAAACCCACACAGCTTGTATTTATCTAATGCACATTTTGTGCATGGCTTTGTATATATTCACACACTTGGATATTTCTAATTGCAACATACAAGAAAAATTTGAAAATGTATTGTACCACGTACATGCTGTACCAGTGATTTTAACACTAGCAGGTGCAAAACCTGGATAGGTCTTGCAAAACTGAATTACCTGCTTACCTTTGGAGACAGAAGGCACTATAAGGCATGCATGTGCATTTCTCCAGCTACACAGAAGTATTCTGGGAGAAGAACAACATCAAGTCATGTTCTAAGAAATAGCTGGTGAGAAATAAAAGCATTCACATACTTTTACCTAAGATAAAATCATTCGCATATGCACTTCAAGCGCAGTTGAGTAATACATGGAGGGAATGTGATGCCAGAGATATACCTAGGCAAGCGTGTAATTCCACGTTAAAAGTGAGAAAACTGAGAAGGTAAGATAGCCAACTGTTTGAATCTAAATTTAAATTTAAGATGGCTTCTTTTCCTGAGCTTCTGACAAAAACTTTTACTTCAACATTTCTGCAGGAAAGGTTTTGGTTTTTTTTTTCCAGCCAGCTGAAATTATATTTCTTTCCCAAAGAGTATGCCCGTGTGTCATTCATACCAGAACATTTGGAGGTATAAAAGAATAGACATTGTGTAACTTACATGTAGACACTCAGCATCCAAGTTAGCAAAGTTCAGCCGTAATGTCTGGGCTTAGATATAGGCTGTGTCTAGCTATGAATCAGATATGTTTTTGATAATTTTTTTTAGTAAAAAAAAAAAAAAGGAGAGAAAACACTGCAGTACTGCTTGTTGTGTACCATCCATGTATATGTGCCTGCACAGAGAAATATACATGTGACTGGGCAGCATTTGCTTTTCTTTTGTTCAATAATAAATCTTTTGTGTTTAATGTGCTTTAGAATAATTCTGAAAACGCAGGTTGGAGACCTACATTACCCTAGGGAAGGACAGATGTTTAAAATGCAGGCCTGTCAGTGCAAGGCAAGCTTGTAAGGTAAAGGCCATAGCATTTATTTGGCCAGCCATCACAATGGGAAAAGCAGACAAAATTTGGAGGCAGAATTCGTGAATATCTGACCTTTTTTCCCAAGCATAAAATTAGTCAAATGCATTTGTCTAAGAACATGACAGTCAGTGAGATTAGAGATACAGTTACTTTTTTATACTTAGAGGCCTCTTATAAAATCACAGCATCACAAGACTATGGGTGGGAGGAACCTCAGAAGATCATCCATCCTATTCGTCTTCCCACTGCAAGATCTGCTATACCTAAGCCATTTCAGACAAACATTTGACCAGTCTCTTCTCAAAAACTCCAGAACCATCTGAAGGAAAATTAAGTGCAGTGCTTTGCAGCCTGTACTGGTACAAAAATTTTCCTAATGACTAACTAAAATATTCTCTGCTGCAATGTAAGGGGAATGTGGTTAGAAGCTGGGCCTTGTAGCCTTGTAGTCTGCAATGCAGACTACAATTCCAGGCTGTGGTGGCTCAGATGCTTTCTGTGCATCTCTGCACATCTCTTTCTCATCTGTGAAAACTTTGTTCTGGGCTGGTGTGTGCATACCTTTGTGCATGAATAATGCAACAAAGGTTTAAGACAACAGTATCAAACAAAACAATGGTGCTCAGCCCAAATTGCCACACAACTACCTCTGCAAGCTTGAGGCTAGACAGTGAAATCTCCTCTGAGACTTCCTGCTTTGGTGCAACAATTACAACCCTGTAATGTATATAAGAATTAAAAAAAAAAATCTAGGGAAATTTTAAAATTCTGAATGATGCTGTTGCACTGTGTAACAGGTGTGACCCATGTTTGTAGCTACCTCTGATGTATACAGGTATGCTGCCCCTGTTCCCCTACAAGGAGAGATTTTAGTGGGTTTTCTGGTAGGGAAGGACCAGGATCCTGCTCAGCTATCCTAAGGTAATGGTTAAAGGCAGTTGAGGAAATGAGTGGGGGAGCTCTTGCTCCTACTATGTGATCATATCCTTGCTTCAACCATCACCAAGTATTAGTGTCACCCTCCAAGCATCTGCCAGTGGTCTGAAGACTACTATCTGGTCTCTCTCTGTCCAACACTACGGAGCAGTAATAAAAAAATATTGCTCTTCTAATGTAACTTCTCTATAAGCACTGCTCACGAGCATTGTAGAAGAGATGTAAACTGGTGAGGGGTCTGGAGCACAAGTCTTATGGGAAGCGGCTGAGGGAACTGAGGTTGTTTAGTCTGGAGAAGAGGAGGCTGAGGGGAGACCTTATCGCTCTCTACAACTACCTGAAAGGGGGTTGTGGCGACGTGGGTGTTGGTCTCTTCTCCCAAGTAACTAGTGATAGGACGAGAGGAAATGGCCTCAAGTTGCGCCAGGGGAGGTTTAGATTGGATATTAGGGAAAATTTCTTCACTGAGAGGGTGGTCAGGCATTGGAACAGGCTGCCCAGGGAGGTGGTGGAGTCGCCATCTCTGGAAGTGTTCAAAAAATGTGTGGATGTGGTGTTTCAGGACATGGTTTAGGGGACATGGTGGCGCTGGATTAATGGTTGGGCTTGATGATCTTGAAGGTCCTTACCTTGAACCTTAATGATTCTGTGATTCTGTGAGATCACAGAATCATAGAATAGTTTGGGTTGAAAGGGACCTCTAAAGGTCATCTAGTCCAACCCCCCTGCAATCAGCAGGGACATCTTCAACTAGATCAGGTTGCTCAGAGCCCCGTCCAGCCTGACCTGGAATGCTTCCAGGGATGGGGCACCTACCACCTCTCGGGGCAACCTGGGCCAGTGTTTCACCACCTCATTGTGAAAAATCTCTTCCTGATATCTAGTCTAAATCTGACACCTGTCAGTTTAAAACTGGTACCCCTTGTCCTACGTTATGTGATCATCAGTATGAACCTATCCATGCCACAAATAGAAAGGATGAGTGACAAAGAAAATTTCTAATTCAGTATTGAGAGAAACACTCAGAGATTTGCTTTAGTGTGAGTTCAAATAACTGATTTTTATTATTAAACTCTGGCACTGATTTCAGTGTGCTACATGTGAGGTTGTAGTTTGTGCTGGATTTTATGGCAAAAGAGTCTCAGTGCATAGAAAGTGTATGTAGCAATAAATGGGCACTTCCCTTCCCATTCAAGACTGGCTATAGGAAGCAACAGTATCAAAAGTATTTTTACACATTGTATAAGCTTTGTTAAACAAAGAGTTTTGATAATTTTTTTATCATTTACACTATATTTTAACAAGCAATTTCGTAAGTCAGTGACAGCAGTTTAATTTTCTTCTACCCATTTTCATTTTAAACAAACAGAAAGCCTTTTGTACTATAAGCATTAGTTTCTTAGCAGGATGGAGCAGTTTTTTTCATAAGCATTGCTGTTTGCTCATATTTTCTGTTATTGTCATAGAGATTTAAAAACTGTACAGATAATATTGTTTTCAATTTATTAACCCAATTTACTGTTACTGTTTACAGAATCGTTTAGGAGAAAAGTTTTAGTTGAACTATACTGTCATCTTGTGGTGACCAATGTTTCTGGTTCAAATTCACACAAAAGTTTTCAAACTGGAGAAACTGGATACTGTACAAATAAAGTTATGCTTCTTGTGGCTGCTTGGTAACAGATATTCAGTGCAGTTTCTTCCCCACTAATTCCAACTGAGGTATCTACATCTGCAAATCAAGATGATACCCAGAAACAAAGGCATACAAACTGACTCTCATGAAAATGTTGCCCTTTAATTCCACAGTTCTCCTGTAGCCTTCCTGAGACAGTTACTCAGCTGGAAGTGTTAAATATCCAAGACGATACTGAAAGGCATTCCTTTGATCTAAGAGGTCACATCTAGAAGTAAAGACTTCAGCTTGTCTGTGTCTCTGAAGATAATTGGTATCAAGCACCAACTAGCTGTCAGTATATATCAAGCTTGAATCTTCACTATTCTTATCCCTTGTAGTCATCCCCACTAGTGCAAAGGGCGCTACACATATGCACAAATACATGTGCACAAATACATGTGCACAAATAAGTGATGCCATATGAAGACATTAGACAGAAATGCTTGGATATCAGTGTTGCATCAGCAGTGTTCAAGTTTCACAGACCAGTACAACCACTCTATTTTGGAGCAAATCCCACTACAGTCACATCACCACATGTCTGGCTGTATTGCACCATAGTGATGGTGCTAAGTAGTTGTATGACACCAAACCTATGTAAAACACGTGTCACTGAGGTTATTCAGTGCTCATATGCACCTTCCTCTCTACTGCCTGCCTGAAGTTGTATTCTCCCTGTCCCCGAGCTGGACTTACCTGTAAGACTGCTGTGGTTTAGTTGTAGAAGGGACTGTAAGTGGGTGTTTCTCCTCTTCCCAGCGAAGTGCCAGGGCAGAGCAAGGAAGTCAGGAAGGTCTATGGGCCTTGGGTGGGAGCAGTTTGAGGCAGAGGGGCTTGTACCTCAGAGGGATGGAAGAAAAAATGGATGGGTATGTTCAGTGCTGCATTTTGCTTCAGTTTTTCAACCTCAACAAAATCGTACAGGCTGCAAAACATGGTGCTAGCGGATACAGAAAGGCACTCACCTCCACAGTATCAGTAAACCCTGATCTAGATGCTTAATAGGATCAGTCTTGTCAGCTGGCATGACAAAGAGTCTCTCCCATCACCAGACCTGGATGGACCAAAAGTGCTGTGCTGAAGGTGTGATGGGACACCAGCTGCAGTGACAGACCATTGTTTCCTAAATCAAAAAGAGTGTCCTGAAATCTAGATGCATTGCCTTCTAAATCATTTGGACTACTTCCTATGCATCAAAGAAGAATGGTGAATTAGCCAGTGCTGAATTTAGGCTGGTGCCATTCAGCAGCAGTAGACGAGTCTGTGGACTTTCAGCAGGCTGGAGTTCACTATGGGCAGTGAACTCTGTCCTCATCCATGACCTGCATGGCAGCTAAGAGCATCTGGGATGGTACTGGGTCACCCACAGCTCTGCCCATTCCCTACCCTAAAAGCATCCGATGTTCCTGAATACTAAAGATGACTGCATGACGATACCAAAAATCTTTCTTTCCTAACAGGTTTAAAGACATGTAAATGAACGAGATTATTATTACCCCACAAAGGACAAGAATAATTCCTCTGGCAGCATACTATTGCAGGCAGCCAAACCAACATAATTCCTTTGGAGGCCGTTGCTATGGCATCTGTCCAATGTCTTCACAGCATCTTCCAGATTTCTGAGATCGAATGAGAAAGAAAGAGGAAAGGAGGCACTAGTTAAAAGACACACAACAAGGTTGCTGGGAGAAATATGACTCCTGTCCAGCCTGTAGGATGTATTCATACTGCTTGAGTTAATTGGGATTTTTTTTTTTCTATATGGCATTTCATCCATATGACACTGAGTTTTCTTTTTTGATTTTTGGCAAGGAAGACAGAATTGCTATTAAAATAATTTAATTAAGTCAGTCAGGGCAAAATCCATTTTACCTAACTTCCGCTATGTGCCTAGCCTAAGGGGCCTGTCTAGGCTCCAGTTAGAATGGAAGAAAAAGGGTTCCTCCCAATGATGATTTTTCCAGCCTACTTTAGACAGCTAATTTAAGATGGTGAAATGAATATGAGCAAAGACCTCTGCTTTAGGTGTTATTCCAGTAGAAATTGCCAATCAAAATGAAAAAGCTGAGTGAACAGCCTGGGCCACACCTTTGTGTGTTTGGAAACAATGCAGCTAAAGTCAAAATCACTTTTTGCTCTATCCTTCAACCTTAGCAGATGTCAAAAGCCTCCCAGCACATAAATTAGCACCAAAGGAATTCAGTGAAAGGCCACGGTCAGGAAACAAGTGAGGATAAATTAACATTGAGACAACCATAAAAGGCCGGTTTGTCCAGGAGTTAAAATGCAGCAGTCAGACACGGCTTCATTCCTTTGGGAGTTGTGCCATGGGATGATCCCTTTTTCTGGACAACCCAGTGTTACAGGGGTTCAAGTGTCCACGCATTCATTGTGGGAGGGTTCCTCACAGTTTGCTCGCTTGGGACAGGCCCAGACACCTGTATTTTAGAATAATTGCATTTTTAGTCAGTAAACCAGAAGTAGAAAGAGTGAAATCTAGCCTGCCAGCTAAATACATACTTTTATCAAGCGTGTTAGACAAGGTTATATCCCCAAGATCAGGGATAGATAGACTAGCTTTATCATTAATTTCTGACTTTGACATGACACAGTGTTGAAATGGTGACATGATAAACATGAATTTCTTCAATTTCTCTCTTTACATGTTATTTCCCCCGAATTAAGTCTTCCAAGATAAAACTGCATATAGACTCTAAGTCCACTGAAGATGTGTGGTAGGCTGGCATGCGAGAATTTAAATGGTGCATCTGCATATAAACCCATTTTGCATTAATTATGTCCATCGTGATGCTTTCAACTGCAGGCAGACTGCAACGTGACATGGGGGACCTGGAGGGCAGGACATGGACAAGCAGAGAGTGCAGGAGGGGCTGCCTATTCTTTAAGGCAGCTGCCCTTGAAAGCATGTGTTACAGCCAAGACTATCTCACCCCTGAATTTCATTAATTAAAAATGACTTCAACTTAGCACCAAAGTTGAAGGTGCTAAGAAGGGCCAGACCTCAACTCCGCAGCCTGAAGCGTGGCTGTGGGCACCTCTGAATGGCAGCGCGGGCGCTACTGCAGAGAAGCAGCATCAGTTAGAAATGCTGTGCCAGTACAGCAGCTTAGGTGCATTAAACATTTTCTTTACCAGGCAGAGACACATTTACACGCAGACAGCCCTCAGCCGTTATTTCCAGAGCCAGTCGGACCACAGCCCAGGACACACTGCGACACCCCAGCCATGGCTTTTGGGGTGCCGTCAACCGGGGTCAACAGAGCTTACACGGCCGCGGCCCCCGAGGGTCTTACCCGGGACACCGCGGCCTTCGGTGGGCCGGTCTGTCCCAGCACGCCGCGCCTGGCG
>NW_010554244.1:0-3946 GCF_000687285.1 Phaethon lepturus | reverse complement strand
TACTGGTCCCAATACAGATCCCTGAGGGACATAATTTGTCATCAATCTCCATCTGGACATTGAGCCATTGACCACTACCCTCTGGATGTGACCATCTAACCAATTCCTCACCCACCCAATAGTACACCCATCAAATCCATCTCTCTCCAATTTAGAGAGAAGAATGTTGTGGGAGACCATGTTAAAGGCCTTACAGAACTCCAGACTGATGACATTGGTAGCTCTTCCCTTGTCCACTGAAGTAGTCACTCCATCATAGAAGGCCACTAGGTTGGTCAGGCAGGACTTGCCCTTGGTGAAGCCATGTTGACTGTCTAAAATCACCTCCCTGTCCTCCATGTGCCTTAGCATAGCTTCTAGGAGGATCTGTTCCATAATCTTCCCAGGCACAGAGTTGAGGCTAGTTCCCAGTGTTCTCCTGGGTACCTTTTTTTAAAATGGGTACAATGTTACCCTTTTCCCAGTCTCCAGGGACTTCACCTGACTGCCAGGACTTTTCAGATGTCATGGAGAGCGGCTTGGTAACTACATCAGCCAATTCCCTCAGGACTCTGGGACGCATCTCATCAGGTCCCATAGACTTCAGGTTCCTCGAGTGGTCTCGAACCTGATCTTCTCTTGCAGTGGGAGGGATGTTGCTCCTCCAGTCCCTGTCTTGCAGTCCATCCCCTCGAGAGGTGTGGGAGGAGACACTGAAGAACTGAGGCACAGAAGTCGCTGAGTACCTCGCACTTCTCCTTCAACTACTTTGTTTCCTGAAGATCACTGTCACTGGTGAATTCCTAGATGTTTGTGATTCCGTAGATGTTAATTCATTCAAGTTGTTAAATCATTGAAGCATTGAACTGTAATTGTGGGCAGCTTTGTTCCAACTACTTTTTTTGCAGAACTGCAAAAAAAATGGTGCTTTTCTGTATCTTAACATTGCTTGAATATAATAGAATTTCCTTCTGCTAATAAACTGAGGCATTAAGTTTCTAATTTAGGAATGGGATAAAATGAGTTGTACTGTGATTTCTAATCATGGGAGAACTCTTCTAATGTGCACACATTCAGTGTTTGTCTTATAAAAATGGTTTCTTAACAATGCCCATTGCAGCTAATTTGTAACTACATAGCGTAAACACTGATTTCTAAAGTTTTTTTAACAGATCCCCAAGCTACTTAATTATCACTTACTGACCCTTGTTTTCCTCAAACGTTGTAAGAGCTGGGTCTCAGGTGGCTGTAAGATGGACGACTTCTTATTCCATATCTAATAGGATAGGAACGTCTCCAGAGCATTACTAGTTCATGTCTTCCCAGGAGTAGGATCTTCCCTCCACAGTGATATCCCTCTTAGTTGGACATCTAGAATGTTCTTTCTGGCTCAGCTAAAGCTTGTATTAAAATCAGGGAGAAGCAAATTCAAATCAGAACTTCTCTGAGGTTTAGAAAATCCTTTCTCTCACTAAGCTTCTTGCTTGTGGCAGGCTTCTTTCAGATCTGGCACACTTTTTGGTCTATGAACCAGCTGGATTCTTCAGCACCTGTGTCTATGTGAATTGAGGGGAAAGAACTCACCTGCTTTCTGAGAACAATTTGCCAGGAGGAAAGTCTTTAGGCTAACTTAATGCCTATTGCAGTTCCATTGACTTGAAAAGAGCTGAACTCCTCTTTTAGTGATTGAGTCTTCCACTGCAACTTTCCATCCCACTACACTATTTAAATGACTATCACATTGGCTGTAGCATCAGAGCATCACATCTTACTCTGATGTTCCTATAGAGTAGATGATTAGAGAGCACGTCAGGGACTTGGCCACCTTGAATGAGCTATCACCAACAGGAAAGGAGATGGTTGTTAAAGTAGCTGATCAGTCTCTATCCACATTTGGAAAAGTAAAAGGCGGGGCATATTGCGGGAGATTGGGAAAGGATAATTACATTACAGAAGGGAAGGGTCATCAAAGACAACAGGGATTTCAAAAGCTTTCAAGGCCATTGCAGACCATAAGCTACATTCCTTATTGTTTTTGTTTTGCTGTAGACTAATCACCAACCCGTAGTGGGCACTAAGATAACAACTCAAACACATGATCTCAGAGTACCTCCTGCACTGCCTGTGCTACAAAAATAATAATTGTAATTTACCTGTCAGGTAAACCCAACAGTTTATTAAGGGTGAATAATTATCAGCTATTGAAGATCTGAGAAGCAAGAAATGCATGCATCCAGAAGAGATTTGAAACATTTGGCACGGAGTTCAACAGACGGCTTGTACTCCTCCACAGCAACCTGGGACACCTTCTTGTAACAGGACTGGAAAGAATATCCTTAGGCTAGGAAAGCAGGCCCTTGGACCATGTGCTGCTAGCAGCTGTGTTGTGTAGAGCACCCACAAGGCTAAAAGTACTTGGCTTACTCAGTCCGCAAAGCAGGATAAATCCTGAGCCTGATAGCATTGTTGGTTACTGAAATATATTGAGAAGACTAGAAGAGAAGCAGGAAGAATGAGGAAAAGTGCTAATTAAAGTAAAGGCATAAAAGAGAAAAGGTAGAAATTAATCTTGATTCTACTCAGGTAAAAAATTTGTGAAAGGCTTTCACTGATCAGAGAGCAGAGCTTCTGGAAGATACCTCGAAAAGAAGTAGTTATTATTGGTTGTCTTGTTACCTCCTATTGTCATAAAGCTAGATCTATCTTAAAAGGGATACTGAGATGGTCTTTCAGTGGTGATAAGGCGTGGCTCAGAGACATCCACCAGTCTGAAACAAGCAGTGAAACTTTTCTTCTTGTCAAACAGTATCACTGAGAACTCAGAAAATAGAGCACTGCAAGATGCATTGGGATGTCTTGTAGTCCATTCCTCTATCTGATAGCATGGCCAGCTGTATCTGTCACTCTTGACCAACATTTGCCCGCTTCTTAAAGACATGCAGTGGTGGAGCCTGCTCAGACTAGTAGGAATTTTTGGCTCACTTCGGGCTTGCTTCCATGGTAAGTCCCAATCCAGTCTTCCAATGCTGGCATTGCAGCTCCCATGTAGCTAGTCCTACCCCTGTCTACTACATTTGAATAGCTGATTTTTCCTAAGTAACTGTAGAATTTTGCATGTCTTTTTTGAATAACATCTTTTTTTCCCCAGACTTTCTCAGATAATCAAAGCTGTTTTGAATACTAAGTCTGTTTTCCTGCATATTTGCAGCCCCTCCCAGCAAGGTGCCATCTAAAACTTTAATAAGCTCAGCTTCTGTTCCTTCATTCTTGTCATTAATGAAAATATTGAATAATACAAGCTCTGGGATAGTTCTCGACAAAAATCTAGGTTGATGCATCTCTCCAGTTTGATGGAGGAGTAACTTCACTGGGTATGTAACCTCCCCCAACTGACAATCAAGAACAATTTGCTTTCACAGACTGTGAAATGTTCCAAGTTTAAAATCTGTTATGAAGAAAAGACTCCAAAGGCTGGGGAAGCGTAGAATATGCCTAACAGCAGAATTTACTCATAGATCATAGAAGATCCATGCTCTGGCTGTAAAATCCATAAACATGTAAAGGGAGACAATCTGCTCAAGGAAATTCTTTAAGTATTTATGGCACCCTGCCAGACATCTACCAGGCCAAGGCACCTCCTGGCCTTAAAGCTGGAGTGTTACAGAATAGTCTAGGAAGATTGTTGGAAAAAACCTGTGGATTTAAGTCTTCTGGAACAGGTATGACCTCTATAGAAAGCTTTGCAATTCCTTAAAGGTTTTATTTCCTTGAAAAAAGCTCTCATGATTTGCTACTTTTGAGTCATACAGTGATCTCATACCGATGGTACATTGACCTGCATGTAGCCAAGTACTTCTCAAACATACTTCTAAGGGGGTTTAGACATTCAAATGACCAAGAGGAGTACTTGAATTTTTCAAGGTAATGATCACAGAAACATAGAATTATAGAATCTTTGGGTTGGAAG
>NW_010554243.1:7699-13817 GCF_000687285.1 Phaethon lepturus | reverse complement strand
ATAGAATATTTTCATCTAACATTTTATTCATAAAATAAAAATTTCATAAATAAATAATACTGTTTATTATTATAGTTTAATAAGAAACAGCTGAGCTGAAAAAACTCCCCCTTCTTTTCAATGCTGGTTCATTTACTGTGTTGAAGCTGCTACAAAAAGTATTTTAATGTGTGCATGTAAATACATTTATAAAGCAAAATAGAAGAATTATATGTAGGAAGAAAAATGGCTATTTCAGTTATAAAAGAATTCTATTAAAAACATTCGATTTTGAAGTTGTCTTTTTATAATTTTTTGCTGACAGCCAGAATTAAACAAGCTCAGACAGGTAAAATGCACAGAACTAAAAAAAAAAAAAAAAAAAAAATCTGTATTTTACAAAACCACTGCAGGTATCAAACTGTGCATAAAAGATGGTTAATTCTACCGTGGTTGTCACATGGGGAAAACCAGCATTTTTCTCACATCACTCCGTGGATAACGCCCGAACACCTCCAGAATAGGAATTTTAAGATTACAGTTTCTTTGCAGAGTTTCACACCAGAGAAACGAGGGCAGAGCT
Source organism: Phaethon lepturus (assembly GCF_000687285.1). Taxonomy (NCBI): domain Eukaryota; kingdom Metazoa; phylum Chordata; class Aves; order Phaethontiformes; family Phaethontidae; genus Phaethon; species Phaethon lepturus. Next base: position 13,255 of record NW_010554243.1, on the reverse strand, counting down.
CTGCGGCGCATCAGGTCGTTTGCCCTCTCTCGCAGGAGGCAGCATCACAGAGCTCCCAAAGAAAGAGGTCAACACATATAAGTCGGTAAAACTTTTAAGAATGAGAAATTAGCAATTTATGGCTATTTTTCTGCTTTCTGGCCTAAAAATCCCCTGGTACTTACGCAAAAGGGTCATATCAAGTTTTCCATGGATAAAGCAGCACAAATCTACCCGTACGGCGTCATTTCTTATAACAAGGTGAAAAAAAATTCTTCCCATTGAGGTATGCATAAATGAAATTATTTTGTTAAATTGCCTGGCAAAAGCATGTAATCTGGATGTTTTTAAGACTGCGTTTGCAGTCGCCAATATTTAAAGAAAACCAAAGGAATTTTACATTCACAAATCTTCTAATTCTTCAGTTTCGAAGTCACTTTTTGAGCGACTGCCGTATGGAAACCGTGCAAAGACGTAACGCGATTTAGATCTCAATTAGCAAAGTTTAGTTTGTGTGTTAATGTCGTGCCTTTAACAAAACTAATGTTTAAAATTACCAAGTCTGCAGCACGGAGAGGCCTGCAGCAGACAACTATTACTTTAGTATATCAAATCTACAGCAAAATTCCTGTAATTAGAAGTGTACAGGGATTTTCAAAATTTGGGCGAACCCTGGGTTAGTAAGCACTTTCTGGTTGAGATGTTAACAAGTGACCTCACGCTTTTCTAAAAACCTCACAGCCGTGACATGGAAACACTGCGCACGAGTTTGAAGAGCTTTGGGCAAATGACAAGTCTCGAAGCTACGTGCTCTCCAATTCCCAAGCCACCAATAAAGAGAGATAGTTGGAGCTGATTTATGTCACCCCAAATGCACATTGGTGATGTCATTCCACCACGGAGGTATATTTTGGTAATCACATATAGGTTTGCTTCAAATTCTGGGGAAAAGTCTTTTTTATTATTATTTTTTTATATCTGTTCTAAATTTTTTTTTTTTTACAATATTCCAAAGCCAATACTGTAAAAAAACCCCAAACAACCAACACAAAAAACCCAGCAGCACTAAATCTAAAAGGACCACTCTGACCTACATCACCACAATATACATGACGACCTATTATACAAAGTAAGAGGCAGTGATTTCCTACAAATTTGGAAGTTGGGACCTAAAAATAACACACAGAAGCACATTAAACCTGTCATGTGTTCAGCAATTCTTTCTGTTTCAGGACAGATAGCCAAGAATTAACTAGTTGATTAAATCTCAGTGATTTTTTCTCACGGCCATGAATTCACATTCACCATCATCACCACGTACGCAGCACCTCACCTGAAAACAGCAGCAGTTATTTAGGAAGAACCAAAGGGGAAAAACTTAATTAAAAAAAAAAAACTTAGAAGAAACGCCTTTTGGTCCACCACGTTCTACACTGTATCATCATTTTAAGCAACGGGACAGACTTCTAACAATTCTTAACCTAATTTACGGAAGGGGAATTAAATAAGAGGCTCTCTGAGGTTTAGTCATGTAGTTCTCAAGAGGAGGAAAAGTCTCCGACCTCATTAATAAAGGTCAAATTTCAGACAGTTTGTAGGGGATCATGAGAACATAAAAGAAGCTAAAAGCGATAGAGAGAAGACCAAGGAAAACGGAGTCGGAGTGAAACCGCTACACAGCAGCACTGCCACGAGCACAGATCAAGCCATATCAAATAACTTATCCATAGTATGTTCAGAAATACAATCATAATCTCAATGATACATCAACTCAAAAATATTCATAATATTCAGAAATAATATGCTATGAATCCCGTCAGCAAGCAAGATAAGCCAAATCCCACCGTGTTTTCCCAAAATAATTCGCTGTACATTTAACTAAATTTGGATATCAAAGGTCTGATTTACATCTTCCAAATACTTGCTTGAAAAACAGTGGAAGAATGACAGCCTGGTGTTTATTTTTTTTTACCCAGCTTCATCTTTTGATCTTCTCCTTGCTGCTGACATCGAATAAACACACATATTGGGATACGAATATTGTCTCCATTCCCATTGTCCCAAGTTCTCCTGGGGTCTGGACTGCGTTAGGATCTAGGTCGTCTTCCCAAATATCATCAAACCACCTAGTCCATCAGCAATTAAAGAGGCTTAACTAGCTATAAATAGTCTCCTCACCAAATACCATCTGCACCAATGAACATTATATCCACCACCGCTTTGGTTGAGCACGAGTTTCAGCCAACACACTTGTCCGAGGTGGCTGGGGCAATGCTGCTTCGTCCCAGCACAAGGACTCTGCCAGATGCAGAGATGGCTGAACAGGTTTCCACGGCACGCAGAGGGGAGAGCAAACCTGGATTTCGTGCGCGTGCCATCCGTGCATCTAGACGTATTCGTCGTCTTCTGTGACCTCCAGCCTTCACGGCAAATCCCTGAGCTCCCAGAACCAGGCGAATGGTAGCTCTGGTCAAGCCAACTTCTGTGAAGGCTAGACAAGCTCTCCACCACTGTTTCATAGGACCGGCTGTGTAGGACTACTGAAATAAAGATTTACGCTCACGAAGAAATACACTTTCATATTCACTTTTCTCATCAACCTCGGGTGCAGTTCTCCTCCCATATACACTCTGAATTCAGATGGGTTTGTGTCTTTTTTTACCTCTGCATAGTATGACTGTCATGTAAGAAAGCCTTCTGCTAAAAATCCATCATCTGACAACTTCCTGAACCTTCACAACGTGCGGGATTATTTCAAAGCGTATCTGAAAAGCCAGAGGAATATTGGCGGCAAGCATGGGCTGGGATTAAGCGGGATATTTGCTGCAGGGCGAGTCGCACATTTTTTCACCTGCTGCAAACTCAGGAGTCAGAAACCTTTCGTGGCGAGGTGCAAGACTGTATTTTTCTTTCATAAATCAGAGACTGTGTGTTTAGGAGATTTTTTTGAGGGAGCCGGTAGATGCCAGCAAGCAGATGTCATCCACGTGCTGAGATCTTGCCTTGCAGACAGGACCTATTCCCAGGGTCCGGAGATGCCCCTGCCCCCAGCCCACCTTCCAGTTACTCGTTGGTGTTGCCAACCTCAAGACAACGTATGGGAGGTTAAGAAGAACCTATATCCTCATCTGGGGTTTCTCCAAGCACGAGCTGAAAACGATTTGAAGAGGATTGTGAAGTGGTAGGAAAAACCAAATTAATTGGCATCAGCTCAGTTCCTCCAGGGAAGAGAAGGGTGGTAATTGCTGGTTGGTGTCTCAGCGGCAGCCGCAGAGCCTGGGATGCCCTCGGCCGCTCGCCGGCAGCGACGTTATTCCTTGAGGGCACAGGAGCAGCTATTCCCAGCCCTGCTTGGTCCCGGCAGGCACTTCTGCTCCCTCTCTGCTGGAAGGACCCAAGTCGGGGGCTAAAAAAAGGGGCAAGGACGTGACGCTGTAGAACAACTCGAGAGAAAATTGGCTAGTCAATGTTTAACGAAGCTGCTCTCTGCAGCTCTGCGCAACGCACGCAAACTCTCTTCTTTAACCCCTCTACCCATAAAACGGGCAGGATTCGTGCACCTTCACGATTTCTGGGGGACTTGTGAAAATCAACCGATGTTCACAGAGGACTCTGAAGATAAACCTAACTACAGCTCTGTCTCCAGAAGCATAAGATTTCTCGCTATTTTGCGCACTACCTTCCTGTTTCAGAAAACCTTGGCTCGCGTACAGCGCGGGACCGCTTCGCTGGGTCTCGCTGCCGGAACGAGCCGGCACGTTCCTGCGGCTCCAGGTCCTGGGCGTTTGCCAGCGCAGGCGGATCTGCTCTTGCGCAAGGGCAACGCCGCTCCCAGCTCCTGGCGCGCGCTTGCCGCCTGACCTGGATCGTATTGCTAGACCGCACGATTTTGGGCAAAAAAAAGAAAAAAAAAAAAAAAAAAAAAAGGGTCAGAAAACTGGGAATTGGGAATTCAAGAGATGATACGGGGAGACGGGGCGAGGGGAAGGTGTTTACGCCGCGCAGGAGTCTTGGCTAGAGGAAGCAGAGGGTTAATACGCAGGGGCGATGCTGGAAAACAGCACGAATTTGGGCTGTTCTGGCTCTTACCTGCTGAGATTTGAGGTTGGGAACTAAAGTTTAATGGCCCATAAACACCCACCGTTGTGCCCTGCTATTATAGACATGCTGACTAAGCAAGCAACAGCGTCCTAGTCCGATTTTGTATTTAAATATTACGGAACAGGTATTTTCTAAAAATCATTGCATCATTTAAAAAAATTAGTTAGCATTTAAGAAGCATTTCCTTGTCAAAACAAATCCACCTTTTCTGCTTCACCAAATACACAAACAGTGGGTTGTTTTTTTTTCCCCGACACTCCAGACAAAACTTTTGATGACTTGGGAAAGAAAAAAAATATTCAGGAAAGAACACAACATTTTTGGTAAAATATTAAACAGAGGAAGAGGAAGCATGTGCAGTCAGAAGACACGCGGGATGTTACCCACTTTAATAACCTTTCTTGTCAGGAAAGCATGTTACCAAATTTTATATGCCTGTATTTATTTCCAGTCTGTAATTACGCTCCGCAAGCATTTCTATGGAGTTAAATAAAGGACCGGCTACACGGCAACTTCAGTCCTACAGCATAACTCAAACGTAATGTTAGGGCTCAGCAAAACAATCCTCCTTTTGGCAGCTGCAGCTTCAGCTTGGGTGTACACCCCCCCCCAAAAGCACACATGCTGCTGGCCCATGCCCAGAATTTCCAAGCCAAGGGCAGCTGCAAGCGCATCCGTATCTGGACACCCGTGCTTTCTGGGGCCAGCATCCCCCCGCCACGACGAGAGGTTTTGGAGGCGGTGTCCTGGGTCGCAGCATCCAGCCCCTGCTGTCGCAGGAAGCGTCACGTCATCCCTTCCATCAATTCTTCGGGAAAGCGGTTCGACACCGCATTGGCTTCGCTCTTCCCATCGCAGCTTTTTCCCCCCCACCCCCAATCTCACTTTCCCGTTCGTCACAGGTCTCAGTACCTACCGACACCACAGCTTGTTCACCTTTGCTAATTATTTTTAAGGAGCAGCTTCATCAAAACATCTCACGTTAGCAAGATTCCCCTTTTTTCCCCTCAATTACACAAGGTCCTATCGTTTTACGCACAAGGAGGAAAATTATTTGGCATTGCTCCTGGAGGAGGTGGGGGAACACAACGAAACCTCTTCCCCGGCCGCTTTGAGGATATTATTATTTGAGCTGCTTCACCCTTCCCAGCTCAGCAAACGCCGCTTAAAATAACGATGCAGTCAGTCTAAAATATTAACTGAGGAAAAATTAACTTTATGTTAAGCAACGTGCTGTTAGAAGCTTGGGTAATGTTTTATCCCGCAGTTACCTATTTTAAAAAGAGAAGACCGTAGCCAAAAGAGCTGGCGAGAGGTTACCTTGGTGCTTTCCTCCATGTCCTTTGAGTTGAGGAGCGCGTGGTTAATTCTGAACACTATCCAGTCGAACAGGGCGCTGTACAAGGATTTAGCCATGGAGTTTCGCACGGTCACAGCCTGAAAGAGAAAAGAAAAAAGGTTATTGGAAATCATTCC
>NW_010554243.1:5038-7649 GCF_000687285.1 Phaethon lepturus | reverse complement strand
CTAAAGTGAGTTTTGCTTCTCGAGCTCCCTCATCCAACATTCGTATTTCTCCCTCGTCAAAGCTTTTGTCTACTGTTTTAATTTATACTGCGTACGCCAACGGTCCCGACGCCATCGGGAGCTGGTTGCAATCCCAGGGCCATGAGACGTGCCCCCTGACTTTGGCTTGGTTTCCTTTGGTGCGTTCAAGCAGATGATGCGCAAGCTCACGCCATAAATCCCATCACCGGCGGCGAAAGGAAAAAAAAAAAAAAATTAACTTCACCAAGATCCTTGCAGAGTTTACTTGGGGCGAAGGAAAGAGGAGGGCAGATATTGCACAGCAACGATAGCAAGTGATGTGAAAGCATCACCACACACGGGGCAGGCAGCGCCTGGTACCAGCAGAAGGGTGGCAAAAGGGGAGGCTACAACCCTTAGAGCAAATCTGTGAGCGTTACTGAAGACTTGAAGTTTTCCAGGTACTGCCAACGGGAGCTACAAATCACGGCAGGCAGACTCACTGCTCCTCCAGCAGCTCTCCTAGAAAGGGGAATAACTCCTCTGAAGAAGGGCCATGCCCACCACGGTGCTCACAGCCACGACGCAAAGAGATTTTGCTCGATCAACAGTGATGAAAACCAAGATGAAAGGAGGGTACCCAGGCTGCGCTTTCCCAAACACACGTGCCTGTCCCCGGCACCTATATACATAACCGTAAAGCGGAAATTCATATTTAAGGGCTATCTTTCTTCCTGCTGCTTGTGATTCTTCCGTGGTTTAAGTTATTACCTTGGGTTATATTGCAGTGCTTTGGTACATACTAATCACCCAAAATCTTATGATACCAGCCGTGACTTAAATTCCAGTTCATCTTAGCTGCTGTGGAAGAATAAACAAGACAACAGAATCTTCACGCGTAACTATTTCAACAAAGCCTTGAACTATAATAAATCAGTGGCTTGTTACACCCTGCCTTGAAATCCTTCTCATCAACCCTCCCTTCAAGGTACATCATCTGCGTGGTTTTATTTCACTGGCCCCAAGTAAAAGAATAAAGCTGATGTAGCATCATTTATCTCCTAAGAGCTCATTCCCACCTCTTTTTCCTTAATTTTTTTGTGATAGCACCTTTTAGCATGATCCCATGCTGTTCTGCCAACGTCTTGCTCTTAACGTGCAATTAATCCAGTACGCAGCCTTGCTTCCTCTCCCTCTCAAGTTGGAACAGGAGAAGGCAGTAACATGGTCCATGTCTCCTTTTGTGGTCAAGCATTGGAAGAGGCTGCCCAGGGAGGTGGTGGAGTCACCATCACTGGAGGTGTTCAAAGAACGTGTAGACGCGGCACCTTGGGACACGGTTTAATGGGCATGGTGGTGTTGGGTTGGTGGTTGGACTTGATGACCTTAAAGATCTTTTCCAACCTTAATGATTCTGTGTGATTCCTGCCATGATCCCAACCACGCCAAACTCGAGGACGCTCATGAGCTCACCGTCTCCGAAAGACTCCGTACGCTGCTAACCGTTGCTCGGTGGCAATAAAATGCTGGCAGAGAAGCTGTGTTGCAAGGAGAGCTACAAAATATTGCGACAAGAAGGAATTACTCGCCCAAAAAAACAGCCCTCCTACAAACCGACAACAAGGTACCGTGAAAATACACGAGCAACAGGACTGAAAGGATTTGTTGTAGCGCAGACAAAAATAGCGCTTTTAAAGACCGAGCGTGAGCTCTCGAAATGGCTGAGTTATCCAACAAGTGTTGGAAAGCGGCTGGCATTTAGAAATACAAACAGGTCTAGCTTCCAGTAGCTAGACTTCTAGCTTTCCCTTTACTGAAAAAAAGGTTTTGGGGAGGGGTTTTTTTGCTGTTTTTATTACAAGCAACATGGATTGTTTGGTGGTTTGTTTTTTTTTTGCCGCTGTTGTTATATTTTACATTTTCCCAAAATGTGGGGGAATATGTCAGTGATTAATAGAAAATTTCAAGACAGTTCTCTAACCCCACGCTCCATCTTGGCTTATTTGATTTGATAAAGCTGGAAAACCACCAGTGCCACTGTCACACCAGAAAAATCAGTCTCTGGGGAACGACGAAGGCCAAGACCCAGGAATGTTTCTGGCTGCCGTAATGCTTCATCCTAGCGTAAACCAGCCCAATTAGCTGCCCCAACACAAAGGCGTGCAATGAAAAACGAAAACCGTTTCTATTTAAAGCCAACAAAGAACAGCAGGCACCGCTTCCTCCATACAGTCATATACGGGTTTATATGTTAATACTTTTCTCTCCCGCTTTTATTAGAGGCTAGAGGGGATGTGCAGGACTTCACCACGGCGTTTTCCTCTTTTTTTCATAAATGAAGGATATTGTTAAGCCAGCACCACCCCAGCACTGCCCAGTTGCCTCCAGGGATGTGCAGGGTGGGCTATAAGCCGTCGCTCTTCTTCCCAAGATGGACTTGGCTATATGGCACGCCGGGAAGCCCAGGGAGAGCTGCTTTCCTTGCTATGCTTGGGACCAAAAAATGTAATCAACGGCCCAGATCTCCAATTCTTCGATAGTTATTTTTAGAAGCGATGGCTGTATCCTAAGAGCTGGTAGGAAACTCCTGGCAAAGCAACATATAGAGAAT
>NW_010554243.1:0-5007 GCF_000687285.1 Phaethon lepturus | reverse complement strand
GCTGGGAAAACGAAAAAAAGAGAAAGTGGGGGGGGGGGGGGAGGCGGGGTGGAGCACACGTACACATGGATCTCATTTGCAAATTTGTTGGCTCCTTATAAGCCAATTTCTCCTCTCTGTTGAACCGACCAATCCAGATAATTCCTCCACAGGCGTGCCGTCACAGTGGACACGCGCTCCCCCAGACAACGAAAACGCGGCTGGGTCGAAAGGTGGACGCTCGCGTGGCCTCGTCGGACGTGCGGTCTCCTCCTGGCAGGATGCCCACCCTGCACCCAGCAAAGAAATCTGGTTTCCGACACCCGAGCTGCTCCAGTGCTGCTGGGTGCTACGGGGTCACCCCAAAACCGGCTCTCCAAGCTCACCTCCTTGCGCTGTGATGGACCTGCTCGTGGGGAGCGACGTCCACCAGCGCTGGAAGTGAAGCCCGTGGTACCCAAACCAGCAGTATCTTTCTGAAATGAGGTATCTTTAATTGGCTTAAAGAGTTGGAGACAGCACTTTGCCTTCATGCAACATCCATTTATAAAATACCAGCAGAGACATTAGAGACATTAATCTATTTTATTTGACTCAAATGTTTGGGGGGTGTTTTTTTTTTTTTTTCCCATTTCAATGAAGTATTTATTCTTTAGAATAGATCCTGGATGACGTTACGGTATAGATAAAGCCCTTCACTATCCTAAATAGATCTCAAACTACCTAATCTGAGGACAATCAGGGAATATTATTTCTTTTCAAATTAAGGAGCTGCTGCAATTTTAAGAGGACGATCTCATGTTTCCCCCAAAATTGCTGGAATAGACCACTTCGAAAACAAGTTTTCCACTTTCAGCCATTCGTCTTGCAATGCCATATGCCACCAAGGCAGGCGGTTTAGAACACCCACTACTTCATAAAGCCCTTGAAATAAAAAAAATAGCAAATTAAAAAAAAAAACAAACCCTGTAGAGCAGTTTCTCCCTTTCAATACGTTTCACTCTTATTTTCTCTGTTCAACAGGGGAAAGCTGTGGTGGAAGGGCAGGGTGAAGGATGCTCAGCCTGCCCAGCTGTCCCCGCTGTTCGCATCATGATGGTGCGCAATATTCAGGATATTCTTCCTGTAATCACAGTCTTGTTATTCAAGAAAGGATTGTACCACGCGCTTACATTCACTCCTATGAAGCAGAGCATTTAAAATAAGCGCTTAAAGATTTGTTCCTGTATTTATTAATTCCTTTATTTATTAACCTCCATATATTAAATGTGAATATTCTCTGAAATATATAGCACGTATCACATATGGCTTGTCTTCAGGCAGTCACCTACAGCTTCTTGTCTCTTCTGCGAGTCTTACGTGACATTTAGGCAGATCTGGAACGCCGTGGCACTCATCAAACCCTTTTTATTTCGCTCACAAAGCGAAATAAAAATAGCTCCTGCAACGCCAAAACAAATCTCCTGGGGATCAAAGCGAGCGCAACATCTTGCACACAGGCAAAAATATTGCTGATCCTAAAACAAAATAGATCAAACGCACTTTAACGTGGCGACTCAGGAAATAAGCTGAAGACAAGGTTTTAATCAATAGGCTTCCTGCATATCAGGCTAGCAAGGATAAATATTTTGTTTATTAGATGGCCGTAATGCCACTTGTTGGGGTTGGCCAACTTTCGCTCAGCAGTTGGCCAACTTTCGCTCTCGATGTAAGATATTTGGGTTTCTTCGTAAGATTGCATTGCCAAATTAATTGGCCTGAAAGTTTTCATGATAGGCATCGGATTCAGGCTACCTTAAATATAGATATACTTTCAGAAACGTCTCCTGCCAAAAGGAACAAGGGGAAGACAGACTTCAGGATTAACATCTCTCTTTGAAGTGTTTTGGAACAAGGACTTACAGTTTCAGCAGCGCCAGCCTGTGTTTTAGAGATGGCAAAAGATATAATCTAAGAAAACCAAATTGGTTCAAATTAAAAGCCTCTGTAAAACACATTTTGTAGGCATTCAGTGGATTCTTAATTCTTAAGATTACAAACTGTCTAAACATATATCAGCACATCTTCTGTCTGCTGCCGTCCCTACAGCATCACCACCGCTCCCCACCCCAGGGCCAGGGTTTCTTACTCCTGCTATTCTGCACTCAGCTGAGATTTGAAACTCCGAGTAAAGGTCTTTTTCTGCTGGCATTATTCAAAATAATTGCTGGCACCCAGATAATCCAGGGAAAGCAAAAGGGTTAGGACGCCCCCAAAACTTATAAATGGAAAAAGCAGGGGATCAGGTGAAGAGGAAGAGGCATTAATACTGTAACTCATATGTCTTCTTTAAAAAAAAAAAAAAAAAAAATAGAAAATTAAAATTTTCTTGCCTTCCCCTTAAAAATAGGTCTGCTGGTTGCAAACAAATACCAAAACCCAATATTTTAAAAAATTGTCTATGAAACTTTAATTTTACAGTCGTCTCTGCTGTAACAATGCCATCTTTGCGTTAGACAGTCCCATACTACCCTCTCCCACCGAAGCAACGACTCACAAAGAGCAAAGGCCAGAAAAGGGCTGTATGTGATGAAATAAAGCGATATATTTTAATATACTTTTTTTTTTGCACTGCTTCTATTGGCTGCTATTAAAGCCTGTGCAGTGGGCTGGATGTCCAGAGCCAGTACAGCTCTCAAGAAAAAGAAAAATAATATTTTTAATAAATGCCGGAATGATGGTTTCTTTCACCTTGCTACATATTCAGAAACCACAACAGCTTACACACTGATAACCAAGATTAAAGCATGCTTTTCACTTCCCAAAACCCTGGTTAAACCAGCAACTTCTTACGCACCCTGCCACAACTTGGGTTTTTTTAAAGAAAAAAACCCCAAAAAACCCCAAAAAACCCCAAAGCTAAGGAAGCACTGTCATGCTACAAGCTGCCAGTTGAATTTTATGGCTTTAAATATTGAAAAAAAAAAAAAATGGACTGCCACGAATGAAATGTAGTATTTTGCAAGCAGATGGGCCCCTTTGCTGTAAAGCTTGGGCACTGGATGTACCGACTCTGAAAAACTCATTAGAAAAAACTCTTCTTACTTCCAATTTCTTTTCAAACTTCAAGTTTTTCCCTGGCATGTCTCCCTGGACCCTCTTGGAGATGCATGGCTGCCAGAAACAGTAAAACTCAGGCTTGTATTTGTGCAAAGTCCGCGTTGGCATTGCAACGTCACAAACCTTCTAGACTCTGGACTTGGTCCCCGAGCCAAAACCAGGAGACATCTCCAGCTCTTTGACCCCAATACGGTATTAAGGCACTAGCTGTTGTAGGGGCAACATCTTAAGATATATGTATCTACCAGCACGTAATCTAATGGGGAACCTTCTATGCCCCCAAAAAATCTTGACTTGAGGTACTCCATCAGAAATGAGCTCAGTCCACACGGCTGGTTGGCTTTGCTGCTCAGTGAAGGCTTAATTTAAGGTGCCCTTACCAAAGACAGCTCTTGATTTCATCTGCTTGACACAGCCTGGTAGAGAAGACACGCCAAGCTCTGCCCTGCTTTTACACATCGGCTCCTCGTAAAGCCGATGACTTTGCAAGGTGAAGAGATGCCCACGTACCACCGGACAGAGCCCCTGGTCTTCGTTCTGCTGACTCCAGCTTCTCCCCCTCCAGTGCCGCTGCAGACCCTGAAGGCTACGGTGGTGACCAGCCCTCCTGGCAGACACCCAGTTAACCTTCTACAGATATTTTCCCGTAATCCACTGGGATAATTGGTTCCCCAGCATGCAGCCCGCGGTCCTTACTGGATTCAGTTTTTATACCGTTGACTAACCAAATATACAAGCAAGAGTGAGCAATACTTCAGTTCTAACAACAAAAACTCAAGTATTTACAAGTTTTTCAGCCTAAGGGGAATAAATAAAGCCTGGAGAATAGAAGATGGGTGGAAACAAACGCTGAAGGGCTTCGAAAGGCAAAGAGAACCAGTTTATCATGCACGATTGCAGCAACACCCCAGTGATCGCACGCCCTAGCCAGCAAACAGACCCTGCTGAAGAAAAAGCCATTAAGAGGCTGCTGGAAGGTACGTGGTTTTAATCAAACACTTCCACAGCCAAGACGAGCGTTTTCGGGAGTGCAGACCCCACTATCTCCAGCGAGATCCAGAGTGCTATTGAAATGCAAAAGCCAGATCCTCTCCCCAATTATTCCGTCCAAACCAACCACAGACCCTATTGGAACAGCAACCAGCCTCTGACATTCAACTTTAAACATTTTTGACCCAAACAAAAACATAGCATAAAGGATTCTTGTAACCAGCATAAACACTTCCACCAAAGTTTTGTTTAAAAAAGCCCGTGTAAAATAAATAACCATTTCTCTGCAGGGCATTACTTGACATGGAGACTCAAAAAATTAGAATAAGGCAGAAGCAAAGCAAAGCAAAGCTCATCCCTTTTGTTATCGCTTAGGAAGAGCATTATATTGATGCACTGATCAATTCCGGGTAAGAAATGATTCCCAACTGGCATTTAAGAGCCAGCTACAGACCTCTAAAGACTTTAAACATCTTAGCTCACTGAGAGATCTGCCCATCTTCCCTCGCTACTAATGCAAAGGATGAGATAGACTGATCCTGAACAAACAGAACAGAAAGGCCGGGGGATGGATTTTTGGTTGCTAGCAGATCCTGAACAAACAGAACAGAAAGGCCGGGGGATGGATTTTTGGTTGCTGGTGGCTCTTATGATCAATTCTTCAAAAAAGCAATCGATATTACGTGTTAACAGCCCCTGACTTTGCTCAGGAGGGATGCTGAGCATCACTCCATCACTACCTCCTGAGCGTAGGAAGCACCACATGCTCCTCTACAGAAAAGTGAGGCAGAAGAACCCAAAGACCATTTTGCACAGAAAAAAAATGCCCTTGAACGCACACATACTGGAGAGCAGCAATCTATTTTGGGTCACTGTTGTAAAAAATGCAGCTTATGAAGGGGCCATGTGCCCAGAGCTGGGTTTTTGGACCCCAGTTCC